>NW_010557975.1:0-16060 GCF_000687285.1 Phaethon lepturus | reverse complement strand
GGAGAGGTGCTGGGGCGCATACACGCGTGAGGGTGACGGGAGTTTGGGGCAGGCCTGGGGGGGCGGACACACAGCGCCGGGTGTTACAATGGGCTGCCCTACGGAGTGCTGTGGGACGCTGGGGGAGCCGGGGGACGTGGGGGGCTCGTTGCGGCAACCCCACGGGCAGTTGCCTGCGTGCGGAATTAGGCTAAAATGGGCTTTGTTTAAATGTACCGAAAGCGTGAGAACTTGTGTTCTTCTTTTTTAGTGCTCTTAAGGATAAGGACTGCTTTCTGAGGGTGGAGCAAGAAGGCCAAATGCTCTTACTAGTTGATACCACACAATGAAGTGTTAGGTTTTAATGTTTCTTCAAAACGTGTCTGCGCAGACAACAATAACAAAAAGTTGAGAAAAATGTCAGCTGCCCTGAGTGGATCGTGCTTACGACTAATAGTTTGGTTTTTAATCTCCTTGGCAGTCATTGTGCAAAGATTTTTTTTTTTTTTTTGGCATTCTTCTCTTTCGTGTATTTCATAACCTCAGACTCCAGTTCCTTGAGAGAAAATGAATATACTCGGGACGCTTTATATTTTACTGGCTTACTTTTTGAAGCAGTATGGCCTAACATCAAAATGTGTAGCATGTTTTATATGTGATGTGATGTGATAAAGAGGTTATATCAGCTGATTTTGTGGATGCTTTTTTCTGAGTAATGTAGCCGTGTGTGTGAGCTATATAGGTCATCGCAAATGAGAATCGGTAAAACTTCTTACATCGCCTAATTGTTCGTCACTTATATGCTACACCTTAACAAAGTACTTTCAGATTTATTTCAGTTTCTCTTTTACTGAAGCCTTTGTTGCATCTAAACTGAGAAATTAGGCCTTTTTAGTTACCATGAGTTGATGGTATAGCTCTTCAGGTATGTGGGATATGAATGCATTTGGAAGATAATTACTATTCCATGTTACCATTTTTACATACGAAATGTAGTATTTTGTTATATTTAGTCATGTCTAGGTTTAAAACCAAGTGTTAGCAGCAGTTGTAGTTCTGTTGAGAAGCTGAGAGAATTATTTTCTACCCTTCTCTGGTCTGCAACTCAGTTTGTGTCAATGCAAATATAAGTATGTTAGGTAGGTAGAAGGAAACTCGAATAGAAAGGGAAATGATAATTTAGTGGTGGTGTAGTTTGGGTTGTATGTGTAGAAATGACAGTAAATCACCTGACAGTTTTCTGAAGTGTTCAGAGAGTTGAAAATTTGGAATTTATCCCAGAAGAATGGTTAGTAGGCAAATGCATGTGAGAAACTGCTTGATAATGCAGATTTTGCAGTTTATTGTGTGGATATTGCACGTAGAAAAGTCTATGTTATTTGAATAGCGTTTTTTCTGCATTAATAGGGAATGGTACTTTTTTCCCTATACTATCACTCTATAGTAGTTAATATTTTTCTTTTATGTTAGAGATATTGGCACTGTGGTGAGGTAATTATAATTGTATCTAGTATCATGTTTGAGCTAATAGTGCAAGAAGCAGCTGGCTGAAAAAGTTGGACTGGCTTGTCTTTTGATGAGAAGATACCTCTTGCTATGACAGTATATATTAAATCTTACGTAGGATTGTCATGCACATCGAAAGCTTTATGTGCATGTTTTCCTCAAGATTTGCACTGTCAAGTATTTCTTTGCAGTGCAGTCATTGGGCCAGATAGTGCAGATGTTTGGGGCAAGCATGTTAACAGCACGTCAACGTGTTGAATACTGTGAACTAGATGTGATTTTTCAACAGCACTTCCTAGTTCACTTCGAGATATTTTTTTACCCCTTGTGTTAATGATACATGAGTGTGTGCTGAATAATCATCATATGTAGAATTTTCTTGAAAGTATTCTCTTTCATAACTTAATCTTTTTTTCCCTTTGTACAGTGGTTTCTAAACCCCAAAAATTATTAGACCAGGTTTTTTTACATGGAGGCAAGTAATCCAGTAGATGGTTTGAATTCCTGCTTGTATGTCTTCATGCTTCTTTTTGAATGTGGAATTATATAAAAATTCACTGTTCATTGCAGTAAAAAAACCCCCTAAATTCTCTTGAATGTTGAATTCTTTCTGTGCTGGGAATGTCCTGTGAAACAAGCATTAATACGTTGTATTTTCTTTTTAAAAAGTTTTTAAGAGAAACTCTGCGAAGGAAACAACATAAAACTGTAGAGTAGGCATACTGTATAAACACTTCTCATTGTGTGTATTATATTTATAGATATGTAAGAGAGTTATCAATCTTCTTTCTCTTCAACAAATTTAGTTGAAAATCTCATGTGAATTTTCTCCACCCATAACATAGCTGTTGTCTTGATTATTCCACACAATGCAACCATTCCAATGTTGTCACAAAGCCAGTGAGTGCTCAGGCTCTTGTCTCAGAAATGGGAAAAGAAGTCTTCATTTAAAAGCTCATTTTCTCCTCCTGTAACAACAAATACAAGTTATTTAGTGCTTCCAATAATGAAATTGGGGGCACTTCACAGTTGTATAGTGGAAAAGAGTTTTAAATGACATCAGAACATGTAAACATACTCAGTTCTAGCTGCTTGGGTGTAATTTCAAACAAGTTGTATAAAATTTATCTTATAGTAACAGCTTGCATACTGAAACTTCATAGTAAGATTTAGTTTGAAACCCACTCAGAATACCTGCTGTGGCTTTTAGAATAGTAGGCAAGAGCTTTTCAAGCTGGTATGTGAAATGCTTAGCTTGCAAATAACGACCAGATGTCATCTCTAGCAATATCCTTAAAGATTATATTTCATTATTGATTAACAGATTATTTTTTTTCTAAACATGGCTAGTTAAGAACAGTTGTAGAAGAAATATGTCTGAAGAGGTTATGACAACCATCTAAAGAGTTGAGAAAAAAATGTAAAGCTCTGAAATACAGCAAAAGTATCATATAATTTGACTTTTTTGCTAGCTGTTCTAGATATGCATCTATTTCCACTAAACTTTAAAGTGGTGATACGATCCTCTGTCTTCTATTGGCTGTGCTAAATACCACATCTGCACCCTTTCTAACAGGCAGATTTTTAGAACTTATGTTTGTGTATATTGGACTGAGTAATCTGGTGTACATTTTGTAATTTTGATAATTTTCAATTTTAATTTTTCATACAATTCTAAGATAGGTTAACTCTTGCTTCATCAGTGCTATTGAGGTATTGGCAAAACTCTTGGTTTATAATTATACATACGTATTTTTATATATAATTACTTTAGGTAATAGGTCTGGTTGTCTTTCCATTATAAAGCTCTCAGCATGTAAATCCTAAAGGAAATAAGGGTTGTGTAAGACCTATGTTCATAGCTTTGGTCTTCCATTTCATACATGTTATTTTGAGGAAGACTTTTGAGTGGTGTATTAAACTAGTTGTATACATTTTTTTTCTTCGTGTGGCTGGTCTGAAGTTTCATATAGAATTTGTTCACAAATCTCTTCAAAGGGGAAGTGGATTTTTAAAAGCTGGGTTGGTATGTTTAGCTCCTTAAGTCTTTACATGTGTATATTGATTAATACATCTAGACTTGCTGGAGATGACTTTGTGTAGTTGAGCTAAAAATAACGAGTCTGTTTTGACTCGTATTTTTCAAGTATCTTGCTGTTTATCTCCATTATGATATATATTGCTTAACCTTTAGTTCTAGGCATGCTACAATGACGAGTTAGTCATGTAGTCTGAAGAAGTTGCAGAACTGATGTTAGTAGGGTATTTTGACAATAAGCAAATATCTACTGTAACAGTACTAAGACAAAGTAGCTTTAGAGCCTATGTGTTATTCACAAAACCAAGATAGTTCAAGATTTAAAAATGCTCCTATCATATATCTCTCTCTATATTATATATCTCCCTAAAATTGGACATGCAGTAGTTGATAATGTGTAGAGGGATTAGAGGACTGTGGTTTCTTTTGACTACATCTTCAGACCTAAGCGCTCTATTCTGATTAAATATCTTTCCATGTATGTCAGTTTTTATTGTTTGGACTTAACACTCTTGCTTAGCATGAAAAGTGAGACATTTCTTGGAGTTGAAAATTAAATACTCCCCCTCCCAAAGTATTTAGTTAAGATCATAGGGAATATTTTGTGTTTTATATATGTCGTCCTCTTGCCTTAAAAAGTACACTTACATACTGAAAGATTGATAATACATCAGTTAAGGTAGATGAAGAATATGTGTGGAGATCGTTAAGTGTATGTGTTCGGGGCAGGTATTTTTTCCTGCAGAGGATTTTGTCAGTATCTAGAGAGAGGTTTTTGCTGTTGTCATTCATACTTCTTTCAAGCCAAGACTTAAATGGTTCAAAAATGAATTGGCCAACTTCATTTTAATCTGAGCCTGAAATCTTACCTTTATTTTGTGAAAACTCAAAACATAGTATCATGTGGGTTAGAGAAGTTTAATGTCAGTTACTATGTTAGAATCTTACATAGCTTAACAAATTTGAAAAAAAAGCTGAGGGTGGTGTGTAAGAACAAGATGTAGTACAGGTAGAGAAGTTAGTTTTCTGTGCTACTTCTTTACACAGTCTACAAATGTGTAAAATCAGACATAGCGATATGATAGAATTAGTGGTTTTATACATCATGCTGAGTAGTAATGTAAAAAACTGCTGTCATTATGATTGAAAATCATATTTTAATTGTTTTTAATGAGGAAGTACATGGGCAGGCATTTATAGTATATGGAGCTGTACCATATTTATTGTCTTGTAAAAAAAAAAATCTGTGGTATTTTCTTTACCAAACTAGGCCTCTAAGATAAGGGTGTTTAAAATTTAAAGTTTAAATTAATAAACATTTTGGCAATGAATATTGTTTTTATATTGCATGGACTTTTAAAATCCTAATTATAAGAACTGCATCTTTAAAGATATGTGGGAAAGCTTTTTATGTTATCAAGACTGTTTTTCTAGGTTTTTATGTTGGAATGAGCATTCCATGTGTTCTCCTAGGCATGAATGAAGTGGCCTGGTGGGAGACCAGAGAAATAATGCATGTGAATGTTGGTCAGGAGGACAGTGGGGTTGGAGTAGGGGTTGCCCCAGCTGGAATGGTAGTTGGACCAATATCAGGGCCCGTTGGAAACACTTCTCACACCATCCCTACAACTGCAGTGTCAGGTACTTCCAGGGTCCAGGTACTCCTCGGTGGACGTTCTCAGGATGATGCTGCAGTTGAGTATTCTTCCAGGGACAGGCTAGTGAGCAGTTGAGTGACAACTCCAGCAGACACTGCTGGCCCACAGGAGGTAGCATTCATATAGACCGTTTGGTAGGTATTTTATTTGTTTTTCATTGGAACAGTTCCCATGTTTTGTGTTGAACCCACATCTTTCTTAAAGGTATGTGTGAGTTAAGCTATTTCTTCAAAGCCTGTGGTAACCCAAACTGTAAAACTTCCAGTTAATTTTGTTAAAGTAGTTATAAATGAAACTGCATGAAATAGTTTTAAATGTCAGTTTGAACCATTCATTTAACTTATATAAGCATTTCGTATTTCTTTGTGTACCTGGTTTTTATCAGAATACCATCAAGTATTAGGCTTGAATTTATGAGAAACAATTGGTTTAGTTTGAAAAGGGAATAGCTTCTGGTAGACTTTGTGAGAAGCAACATGGATTTAGCACACTTGCAGGTAAAAAAAATTTGTTCAGGTGAAATAGAAGTGTTAGAACAAAGTGTAGATCAAAACTTAACTTTCTCCTTTTGCAGATGGTAACCTAGAAGAAAAAAATCCTGTTTTAAGCTTTTACTCCAAGTGTTTAATTGACACAGCTTCCTAATTTTTCTTTAAAAACTTCATTCTGAATTTCAGATAGGAATGGCTTTTTTTCTCCAGAACTCTTGTAATGTGCCACACTTAAGTCCATGAGGTACTTTTTGCACCTTCCCAAGCGCAAGAACATGCGTAATGTGTTCGAAAAATGTAGCAAATACAGGAGCAAATGTGAATAAACAAAATTTGCTGACCTTGATAATTGTGGTAACACAATTATCTGTTCTGTCTGTTTTTTTCTTTAATTTCTTTTGGCATTTTTTTCTGGTTTTACTCTTTTGCTTCCTCTTACGTTGATCTACACAGCAAAATAAAAAAATCTTTTCCCCTGACATCCTGCTTCCCATTGTGTCATATTCTGTATTACACTTACACAGAAACTCTAAAGCCATTCTCTAAATACAAAATTCTACAAGATTCTACTTGTTCACTTGGACACACTTCCGGGCTATGAAAACGTTGGGTTTTTCCTTGCCAGTGTTCAGTCTGTTACATGGGCAGCGGCGCTGATTTTCACTAGCGTTTCCCAAGGCTGATAAGTTGTGTAGATAAAGTTATTCACCGATAAGTAAATGCTGAGTAACAGTTGCATCTCTCATCTGCCACCTGCGTTCCATCCCCAGAGGGAATCAGAGCAATGTCTTAATCAGCAGCTTTGTTTAATAATCAATTAGGTCCATCAAAATATTTCTGCATTCCTCCAGCAGGTAAATGTCATGAACCTTGTTTGTGTTTTCTGGTAACGTGATTGGGGGATGCCAGGGAACCACTTCTGGTTTTCAAAGCACTTCAATGATTTTATGGGGAAACTGCTCTTACTCTTTGCTGTGCATTGTTACCCATGCAAAAATAGTTTTCCAACTTACTGTAATCAGTACTGCCTTTATGTTCTGCCATTTTTCACTGCGCCCACTCTTCTTTAGCAATATGAACTAACAGAAATCAAGTACAGATTGGGAGACTTCTCCATTGCAGTTCTTTGGTTTGAATGTTCTGTGTACCAGTGGTTTTAGGGATTTTGTTAAGACAGAAGTTAATGTATTTTTAAATACTCTTTTTTTTAAGAAAAGACAGCTCTTGATCTAGAAGTACTTTAGATTTCAGAAAACCCATTTCTTAAAATTATGCAAACTGTGAAAGGGATTTAGTTGAAATTGTGCTCTATGAGTATTGGGTAGATAGAATCTCTGTGTATATTCATACATGAAAGATAGAATATTTTGATGCATTTAGAGAAAAACTGGGAAGAAAATTAATAGAAATAAATATAGTAGATGATAAGATACCAAAGAATGGTTGAAGTTGGAAGGATCCTCTGGAGGTCATCTGGTCGAGCCCCCTGCTCAAGCAGGACCACCATGAAGATACTGAAATCTTTGATTTCACACACATTATCTAAGCATATCTTAAAACTGTGGATTTTACATACATTTTAGCCTGCCATAGTGTTGTCAAAGACTAAGACAATGTCAAACTGTAAGAAAAAAGCATTTTAGATAAATACAGTGAGACTGAACCATTTGTTTTTTCTTGAAGACAGTGGAGCTTTAGCCCTGTTGGTTCAGTGGGAACTTAAGAGTGAAATACAAAAATGGAAAATTGTAAATTCAGCAAGTATTTTTTCAAGCACAATCATAATAAACAAGAAATTTTCATGTATTGAAAGTAAGGATGTAAAGTAAGCTTAAATGATCTTCTGAAACCCTACTAGTCTTCTGGCAAGAAACTGGTATAAACCTGGGGCTGTAACAGGTGGATTCAAGTAAAAACGGAATGTGGAGAAGCCTTATCTTTTCTACTAGAAGATAACTGGTATTTTTGACTGACTCTCTGGGTGGTACATCGAAGTGAGTTGAAAGATGAGTTGTGAGCAACTTGATTTTAAGAGGAACAGATCAACTTGTCTGGAATCACTAACGGATTTTGAAGAATCTTCAAATTAGTTGAAGTACTAAAGAAGTTGAGTAACCCATTCTAAGTCAGAATAAGAAGTTAATAAATAGAATTGATTTATTCCAGGAAACTTAATTCCTGGGAAGACCAGGGAAACATTATTTTGGTCTTGAGAGCCATCTGCAATGTCTTCAGAAAAACTGAACACCTTACTAAGCATAAGGCAAGACAACATCTGTCGTAAAGGTGATTATTTGTCTCGTAGGGTATTTAATTTTTAGTCTCTTCAAAAAGAGTGAAGACTTGCTTGTCAGTGTCCCTCATAAGGGATTATTGAGGAAAGAACTATGGGAATGAACAGTGAAGGGTCAGTAGTTCGAAGGCAGTTCATGCTGTTAATAACATGCTTTAACTTTTGGTGAGCCCTGAAGTGGTCAGGCAGTTGGACTAGAAGGTCCCTTCCAACTGAAATACTCTATTCTGTATTAATACACAGTTGCATTAGAAACCATTGATAGCACAGGGAAAGATCAATTGGATTATCCTGGAGTTCCATAGTAGTACTGAGGCTTAATGTATGCTGATTTGGGAATTATCAAGACCGATGGAAAAACTTCCTGTGTCACACACATTTAGGAGAGGAGCAGGAAGTTCAAACACACCACAGTTGAATGGAATTCAGCGCCATTGAGTTGAGATATCAAAAATATTTTCCTAAGTGTATGCTTGACGCATTGGTGTTTAAATTAACTAGCCACTGACTCAAAACTAATATTGGCTCATAGAACATTTCAGAATAAGAGGCACAGAAATGTGTGATATTGTTAACATTCATATTCTGTGTGTGTCCTCCGAAGGTTACTTCAGCTGTAGCAATAGAAAATTGAAGTGATGGACGGCAGTTACATGGGAAAAACTTGAACTAATTTGCTGGCAGAGGGGGAGGCCATACAGAATAATTGGCACCATAAGGGAAGGCAGAGGCTAGAGGAGCGCTCATTCGCGTGAGAGACTATATCCAAAAATCTTTGGTCACTCAGCTGAAAGGTAACGCACATGCAACTCGTCAGTACAAGATGTGAAAGCCAAAAGTGCAGTTTGAGTCAGGAGACCACCATTGTCACCCTTCATATTAAAAGAGCAGTCAACATCTAGTCACTGACAGGATTAAGTATAAACTTCTTAACTGAGAAATAACCATCCCTGGGTCTCATACATCTTCCTTTAAAATATTTAATATTGAAAAGAGTTATAAAGGATAATGAAGTGAATATAGAAACTATCTCACTTGGGTTTTGACTTTTTTTTCCTCTCTCTCAAGACCAAAAAAAGCATTTAAGGCTCTTTAGTAGCACAGCATCTGAGGAGGACCACTGCCCGCTGTGGCATCATCCTTTTGTTAGCATCCCCATAGGGCTGCAGCTAGGTTAGTGATCTGTTTGTCACTAATTCATATCACTTCTGTAATGGAGAATTTTTTCAGATACAAAGGCTTGTAGAAATCAGCAGTCAGTCCGTAATATTTGAAGTTACGGAGGTGAGGTTTTTAGGAAGCTCAGGATACACTTCTGTGGATGTCAGTGTTTGCAAATGTTCTTCCCATATCCTGAAACAAAGAGCTACAGCAGTATGGTACTGCCCAAGCTGCTTGTCCTGTCTTTCCTCCCATCTGCCCTGTCTATTTTGCTCCCTCACCCTAAAGCAAAGTTACTTGAGCACCTCAGCAGTTTAAACTAAATACATTGGGTTATGAATATTATTAACATGATGTTTGCCTCTTCTGCTTTCTGCCTCCAGTAGAGGGAAGAGGGTAGAAACTGATGATGAAAACATTTAGCGTCTGCAGCTAGGTCTACCGGAGCCATTGTCAGATCCTGAAGAAGCAAGAGTTGATAAGCAAAAGAATGCCAGAGAAATGCTCTGACTGTAGCAGCCTTTTCAAAGCGTCTGAAGGATAGTGGTGCTGTAAACAAAAGAATATAAATTGTCTTTGCACACAGCTTCAGTTGAGCTGCAGTTGCTGTAACTGATTTGTGTTAGAATTTACAAACTTCTGCAAAAGTTTTGTGAATAGCTGCTGAAACAAAGAAAAATCCTTTTGGGGGCGGGGGGGTGGAGGGAACAAAGGAAAGTCTTACTGAGTTCAAGAGCTTTTTAGCACTTCTGTGGTATGGAGGAGAAGCTCTATATATCAGTTTTTGCAGGTATTCAGCATGACTTCTATGGGGATTCTAGTAGAATTAATATAGCCACGAGAAAATGCATGGATGTTATTAAAATAATAAAATGTGCAACTGTTTAAGATGGTTGCCTCCGGGATAAAATGGACAATTTCTAGTGAAAATTTTTGCTTTGATTTATAACAATAAGATTGTTTTGTTTGTTGTTCAAATAAGATATGCTAATATGTTTGTGCAATG
This sequence comes from Phaethon lepturus, assembly GCF_000687285.1. Lineage (NCBI taxonomy): Eukaryota > Metazoa > Chordata > Aves > Phaethontiformes > Phaethontidae > Phaethon > Phaethon lepturus. The sequence goes on along the minus strand of NW_010557975.1, from coordinate 5,928 downwards.
GAAATTGGGAAATAATTTTCCCATGTGAGACCTCTCAGTCATGAAGCCATCCCTTGGAACAATGAATGTAATCTCATCACTCAAATTGGGAGCAACATAATCTGTTTCCTGACCTTACAGTGGGAGTTGTATTTCCTGAATCATTAGTTCTTCCTTTTACAGATTCTACTTAAAACTGTCCCTAGACATCTAAGTCCATATTTTTTGATTTCCTAACTTTGCAACTTTTACTTAAGTTTAAAAATAAAGTATAATTGTGAAATAAAACTATTTTAAAGTGCTTTCAAGATAACTTGCATAAACAGATACTTTAAGACTTTTTCAACTGCTAAGCAACTATGCAGCACATAAATACTTCTATTGCTAATGTATCATAGTAAAAGCTCATGTTTTACCTTAGCTGACTGATGGCTTCTTCTCCCTGTGAAGTTAATATCCATCTGAAGCTGTTCTGAAGACTATTTATTTCTGTTTCTGCAATCAACAGGTTCTATAACAACTTTGTTATAAGTGTTGTCTTTCTGTATTTTAAATTTGCAGTGGTTTTAATTTTTTATTTTGCTATTATCTTCAATAAACTACAGTAGCATTTAGCTCCATTTAACTAGAAACTCAAGATTATGAGTGATGTATGTATGTATGATGTAAGCAGTTCCTCAAACTTGCAAATTAGTAAAACTTTTCAAGTTTCACAAACTATGAAAAAGAATCTTAGACTGGAAGGATTTTCCATTGTGGTTAGGGGAGAGCAGGGCGCATTTGAGTCCTGTTTTGGAAAATACTGTATGCCCTGTTAAAACAACCTCATTTAATAAGTTCTTGGTGAGATTTTTCCATCATGCTTGTGCTGTATAATTTGGAGCAAGTATCATAAGTTTTTCAGGTGAATTTTAAGGTTGTGGCTTTTGGTGTGTTTAAAAAAATCAAAATGTCTTGCAGCCTGTGTACCTGAGATATCACCTTATTACCTGCTTGTGACACTCAGCTCTGTAGCAGACATGGCTGAAAAGATGTAACTTGTCTCTTTCCCCTCTCTTTCATTAGAAATAGCTAAAAAAGGAATACTTTGTGACATGCCGGAAGGTGTTTTCATGTAGTTCAACTGAAAGAAAAGCATAGAGGACTTTTTTGTGATATACTTTAAATCACTTCCCTAGCTAGAGAGAAGAAAATTACAGCATTGAATTTTGCAGATACTTGATCTGTATCTTCAGTAATTTCAAGCATGTAGAGCATGGAAGAGACATCTTAACTTTAACTGTAGTTAGGACAAGGAGAGTAATTGCTGTCACCTGACTTGTGCAAACAAGCTTATTCCATGTAACTTCTGTTCTACAGAGACTCTTTTCCTTAATCAGCCCTCCCAATCACATTTTCTGTTTTGATGCATCTGCATAGTTTCTGACCTTTTCACCAACATTTCAAACTGCAGCTGATAGTTTCATTTTCACCTGCATGCATATCTCCAAATACCTGGCACTCATGCATTGTTGAGTGTCTTTAATGTGAATGACTATTCTTTACCAATAAAGTTTCTCATTGTATCAGTCTTTGTAATTTGTCTTGTGCTTAGACTGAGAGTTCTTTGAAGCAGTCTCCTTCGTACTTCAGTGTTTATTCAGTAATTAGCATAGGGAGACTGGTTTGATACAACAGCAGAACAAATAGCATGTGGTCAACTGTGCGTTATTGTTGATTTACATATAGATAAATTATCCTGTATACTCGTGCAGCAGTAGCTCTGTGCAGAATCAGTTCAGAGCTGTGAGGAATTATTGCCAGTAGCATAAATCTGAAGGTAGCACTGCTTCTGGAGGTAATGTGGGCTGCAAGCAACTGACGCATATTCATGCACCTTGGGTCCTGTCGCCAGTGGAAGTTTCTTTGCATTTTATTCCCATGTGCTCCAGGTTCTAGGTGGGATTATGAGTGAGGCCTCATACCAAATATTATTATTATGTGGTTTTGTCCCAAAGCTAAAACATGTTTTAGGTGTTCTAGGAGGTTTTTGCATAGACATCCAGGATGAGGTGGTGGGAGCCAGTAAGCTTGGGAAAAAAAGGCTGCATGTAGTCATTCAGGCATTTTGCATTTGAAGTATATCTTCATATTTTCTTATTCACTTTCTGCTATTATTCAAGGTGTCAAGTAAATGAAAATATTTTAAATTTGGGTCCGTTATTTTGCTTAATCTAAGTTCTATCTGCAGGTTTGGAATGTAGTTTCTTTGTTTTCATGTGATTAAAATTGGGTCTTATGAAAATGTATGACATTGCTTTATTGCATGAGGAGCTACATTTAGCTTTCTGAACTACCTTGGTTTGGTACAGTTTACGTTAAAGTCAGGGTGATGAGGGCCCTTGGGTATCTTTGCAAAGGTAATGGAAGAGTTATGTGAAAGCTTTTTCTCTTTAGTGAAGACAACTGAGGTTGGAGTTCACAGGGACCAAAGCAAAGTGGTGCGTAAATATGTGAAGGGAGGCAGGGGGGGCAGCATGTAATTGGGTGAATGGTTTGAGGGAATATTTTAGTTTGGATGAGAATGAATAACCTGGAGTTTAGACATGTAGATAGAAGTTCTGCTTGTAAGGTCACTTCATTTTGTTAGATGGTAATTCAGAAATTTGTCTTTTTGTGTGTGTCTACAGGTATTGCTTCTGCCTACCCTAAGTTCTGCTATTGATATGCTGATAGCTGCCTTTATCTATAAGTGTTCTTAAATTTTTGGCTTCTTAAGTGAAAAGGATTTGGCTTTAAACCTGTCATAATGCAGATGTATTAATGCCAGTCTTTGAATTAATTTTGTTACAAAGCTTTTCTTATTAAATTTGAATTGTAAATAGACTACTTTATTTCCAGTAGCTTAATTGTCATCACTGGTGTTATTTTAGACTTTTTTTACTTACTTTGGAGGACTATGCTGGCCAACATTTAATGAGATATTAATGTCCAAGGCTAAGCTGCTGCTCTTACTGAATTAGAAATGAGGCTTATTGAATTAGAAGTAGTCTCTTTGTAGATTTTTTTACAGTTGGCTGTTTTTTTCAGCTTTTAGGCAATCTGTGGTTAGTTCAAATACACATACTGTTCAGAGAACATCCTTAGAAAACAGCTGAAAGAATTGGTAACAGCAGTTTCTTTAAGTGTCCATTCTCCTGCTATAGACAGAGGAAATAGAAAACACATAATGCTTCCTTATAGTAATTCTTTTAAAATATGTTGAAAGAGGCATGCATTCGTGTTCTCTGGCTGTCCTTGGGGTTATGCAGAGTTTAAAAGCTCAAAGAATCAAGGTAGATTTTGAAGCAGACTGGCACGTACTTGAAACTCTTTTTTTCCACTGCCATTTTATGCTGGTGATACAGAGAAGTTGTGTACTTTATCAGCAGCTTTCTTTCAAACAACTAGGTATTCACAGTGGAGTAAGAAGTCTAAAAATCATGAATTTCTTCTTTGTGTACGACCTGTGATTCAATTCATTGCCTAAAGACTAGGTAGTTACATTTCTTCATCTCTGCTTTTAGTACCTACTTTGAGAAGGTCAGACTGGTATTCCCTGGTTTCCTCTTGCCTGCTGGAGGAGGAAAAAAAACCCAAGCAACAGCATTGTTCAAAGGGTACTGAACTGCGAGGGAGAAGTCAAGATGCTAGAAACTTCTGGGCAGGAGAATTACTGGCGGAACTTCAGTTTTTGCATCTAGTGTTCTTGAAAACTGTATCCTTGAAAAATGAATGTTACTGTAAATGCATCTGCCATATTCAGGAGTAAAGAAAATGAAAGTAAATGCTCTCAGGAGGGGGATTGCTATATATCATATCCAGAATTACTGGCGGTGGGAGGAACTTTCCTGGTATTAGTACTACAGTAACACAAAATAAAACTGGTTCCTGGAAATTCTGTCAGTAACTTTTGTCACTTCCTCAGACACACTTTTAATAGTAACGTGCTTATAGACGTATGTATAAAATCTTTTTCTTGGTATAATTTGTTTATAAATTAGTTATGTTCCATGAGATTCCTTAAAATCCCATTCTTTTTAAGGTGGTATTAAAAATACATAATTTTTTAAAACAAAAACTTAAAGCTTGTTTTTTACTTTCGGAGGGGGGAAATGTTCTGTTACAGATTATCGGGTAGCAAATAGAAAAGTGAAAATCATGTAGGTATCTAAAAACCCATTGGCAAAAGAAAGTCTTGATTGCAGTGTAGAAAGTTAATTTATGGAAATTTTTCTTTATTCTGGGCCTGTATGTTCTAATTGTTCCAATTCTTGTTAACACTTCTAGAAAAGTTTGTTGGCTCTCTATTAGAGTTACATGCTTCACTAATCATTTCCATATATATTGAGATAAATTGTCCCTAGTTCCTGGTTGTGTGTAGATAAATCTTGGGTTTATACAGAGTTTTCATCTTAAGAAAAGCTGAAGTTTTAAGTCTTCTTTTTATAGCATATTGCCTAGAGACCACTCAGGTTTATCTAGTAAGCTAAAACACTTAACAAAAAAGTTTTTGAATAAGAACTGATGATGAAGTAACAAGGGCTGATGTCTCAAAATAGCAATGCAGCAAATTAGTATCATGCCTTCTTATAGAAGTAGCTGTATAGTGTTATTACTGACAAAGCCTTTCAGTGTAGCCAAATTTTTCACCATTATTGCTCCGTTCTCATGAAGTCCCCTAAACTCCTGTTACGTCACCAGTAGCACTTACTGCTCTGTTACAGGAAGGTGATGCTAACTGACTAGCTTAACAAGAGAAGTGTAGATTTCTAAAATTAGAAAAAAAAGTACATATACTAGGTAATCGGCACCAATTAAATAATAAGCATGTTTAGACATAAACCTACAGTGGGGTAGGAGGAAGGTTAAGAGTCTCACCAAACTAGATGGGATTATACCTAAACTATTTCACGCTGAAGATTAGCGATAGGACAAGAGGAAATGGCCTCAGGTTGCACCAGGGGAGGTTTAGATTAGATATTAGGAAAAAATTTCTTTATGGAGAGAGTAGTGAAGCATTGGAACAGGCTGCCCAGGGAGGTAGTGGAGTCACCATCACTGGAGGTGTTCAAAAAACATGTGGATGTGGCACTTCGAGACGTGGCTTAGTGGGCGTGATGGTGTTGGGTTGATGGCTGGAGTTGATGATCTTGAAGGTCTTTTCCAACCTTAAAGATTCTGTGATTAAACCTGTACATTTTCTTGTATGAAAAACAGTTCTTCAGTTTGATTTACAAGCAGTAAAGGATCAGTCAGCCCCTTTTTTGAAGAATTACCTTTTCTTGTAGCTCATTCAAATAATAAGATTAAAATGTGTGGATAAATACTATATTAATCTATTGTTTTAATTAAAATTTTAAGAATAATTTCCTGTTTACAAAAACTCTCATTGGACAAGTTCTTACTGGATTTTTCTTCTATTTTGTAAAATTATATATAAACTTTTTATCTACTGTCTCTTCTCTAGACATTTAATTTACAAACTCCTGCAACATCTGCCACCCTGACTTCTTGTTATGTACATTTCTTAGAAACTCCTTTGAGTGAGTAATTTCTTATATGATTAAAAGACTTTGAGAAACCTGCAAAGTTGTTTAGTATAAACTATATGCCCTACTTATGTTGGAGTATATCACTTTAGCTCTTCAAATGGAGCAAACAGTGTAACTGTTATAAATAGTTATAAAATCTGGTTTAATTACAGACACATTATTATTAATTTATGTGAGGCAGATAATTCTACCAGTATTTAACTATAGGGATTAAAATCCTGAGCTTGAGGACATGTGACGGTAGTTCAGAAAAACTTGGGCTGAACAGTTCTGCCACGCTTAGAGCAAAGCTTGAACTTGTTGGGTGGGAAGATAGGTATGAAAGCCTGTGCTAAGAAGAGATAAGTTTCTTATGTGATGAAAGAGTTCATGTTTG
>NW_010557974.1:0-3167 GCF_000687285.1 Phaethon lepturus | reverse complement strand
GCCCCGCTCCCCTCGGGCGCGTGTTACCTGTAGCACCGAGCAAAGCTCCCCAGCCGCTGTGCGGGTGTCGGCGAGGCCCGCGGTGTTTTGTGCTCAACTTCCCGTAACTCCTTCCTCTGGTTATTTCATTTCAGCAAAGCCCTTTGAGAGCGGGCAGTACCTGGACATCTATGGAATTACGCGAGACCAGGCTGGGGAATACGAATGCAGTGCAGAAAACGACGTCTCGGTCCCGGACGTGAGAAAAGTAAAAGTCACAGTAAACTGTAAGTCGTGTTGTTTTTTAATGGCTAAATCCAAGGGAGAAGAGGGACACAGCTGGGGAGAAAAGTCTAATGCAGACAACTGCTGCTCGTGGTGAAATTGTAGTTTGTTGGGTTTTTGTGTTACAGCAGCGAAATGGCCGGTGCTATTTGATGTACGAGTTAGCCTCACCGAAGGAAGGTAAAATGACCTCAAGGTTCAAGTCCTCCTTTTGTCTGCCGGGGACAGCAGTGCTGGCATAAGCTTTATAGCAGGTGCTCGTGCCGGGCTGTGGTGTTGAGACTGAGTTTTTGGAGTAATTCTTTGAGTAATTATCTGAGTAATTTCTGATGACTGCTGTGACTGTTGGGCTGAAGTGTTTCTGATTTAATTTGCTGTGGTTGTGCAGTAATACAAGGACATGAGAAACTTCCTGGAGTTTCTTGGATGCTTAGATGATGATCAGCCTCCGTGCAAATCTGAGGTACTCCCAGTAGAGGCAGCAAGCTGTTTCGTGCGGTTGTCCCAGTGTGAGGGCAGGAAGGACGCTGCCGCTGCGCAGTTCTGCCGTAGCGGTCGCGATGGATGGGGATGGGGGTAATGCCAGGAGCTGCCGAGGGAGCCCGTTGCCTGTCCTGCAGCCCGTCTGGTCTGACTGCCCACGACTTTCACACCGAGCACGTGTCTCCAGCGTGGGGCTGAATTTGGTTTAGCACTTGGTATGACATGAAACATTGTTCCCTCCAACATGTAAAAAATAAAAAATAGAAAAAAATGGGAATAATTACTCTCCTTCATTCTGAATTTTTTTAGGTTAAGTGCAACTAGCCAGCTTGTAACTTGTAACAATTCCTGGGTTTAAAATTTGCTGTGGCATCCTTATTGGCCAGAAATTTTTGAGACGTCAGCTTTGTGTCCCTGTTGCTGAAGCTCTTGTCCCCAGGTCACTGCGCAGCCGGCGGCGGGTGGTTGTGGTGGGCCGCTGGCGGGGCCTCTCGTGCTACCTGGGCCTCTGCGGCATGTTCCCACGTTCAAAAGCTGACCTGAGCTCGCTGCTCACATGACAACGGGGCACCCGTATTTCATGATGTCCTGGAACGTGGTGGGTCGATGCACTAACGCTTATAGAGTAGCTCGATCGCGCTCTGGGTCTCACAGCCAGCCTCCCGTGGCCAAGCAGTACAGAGGCCAGTGACGCTGGCTGCAGGTCCTGCGTTCCTTCTGCTCCCCAGGCTTCTGCACCAAGGCTCTGTATGATGTGCCGTGACCGTCAGTCCTGGCTTTACAAGCCACAAGAGCAGATGTCAGCTGCAGAGCAGCTTGAGGAGGCTCATGCAGAGTCCATCACTGTTCTCACTGCTGCTTTGCCCTCACTGATGTGTTTCCACCTACACCAGCTTTGCTGAACTCCCGAAAGCAGCGTGCTAAAAACTATGGGCTGTGTGGGAGGAAAAGCCACAATGAATGGTGTCCTATGGAAGAAGCGACCACTATCTTGTGTGCAGTATGTTGTTACTGGCAGATTGTCAATAAAAAGTTGTGCAGACACTTGCCTAGGTGTGCCCTGGCCCTTTTGGGGTGGCACCTTCACATAAGCTGTGCTCCAAAATGGTTTGTGGTGTTGGATAAATGACTTGCAATAAAGACCAGAAGGAATGGTGACCTCAGTCTAGTTTTAGCAAAACAAATACTGTATCTGTGTTATTTCATATCATGGGGATTTTAATAAGGGTAAAACTATCTGTCTCGGGAGCCTTCTAAGTGCTCATAGGAAGGAAAAAGTGGGTAAGCCTGCTTAGTAGTTGTCCTGGTGTTGTTGGTTTTTTATTAAAAAAAAAAGAACCACAATGGATACAGTAAACTCATGGAGTCTCTCTTGCCTTCTGAGCCAAGATCTAGATGTTCATGAGTCCTGGTTTGTATAAAAGCATCAACTTATCCGGCCAAAGCCAAAACTCAATCTTGACCACAATGCACAGCTGATGTGTGCCCTGCGCCCTGAGTCACGTCAAAGCCAGAACTGTGTTTGACCTCAGCTCACCATTTTCTTAATCGAGTTTTGAGTCTGTCAGATGTCTTTGTGGGTGGGAAAGATCGACTCCGACAGTGTCAGGAAGGTAGAGCTGAGCGGTGGTGGTGTGTTCCTGCACCAGCCCTTGGCCCTTCCACCAGCCGGTGCCGCGGGTCTGCGTGGCGAGCACAGGTCTCGCACCGCTCCGGTGTGGCCAGCAGCTCAGGCTGGGCTGCAGGTGGGATGAGGTTTGCTGTCCCTGCACACAGAGCCAAGGGAGTAACGGGAGAAACAGTTTGCCTGTGTCGAAGGACGTGCAGGCTCAGGGGGTCATGCTCCTCTTCGGTGCACACCACAAGCAAGGGCTGCTCAGGTTTGACTGCGGCGTGCGCTGTAAGGTTACCTCTCCCTTCAGTGAGAAATGCGTTATGGACTGCTAGATCAACCAACAAGCTCAGTAAATACTTGAATGAAGTGTCCAAGCTGACCTTTGTCCCGAGTCGGCTACCTGGGCTAAGCTGGAAGCGTCCTTGGCCACCATGTGGGTGCACGTGGCATTATGTCAGATTGGGGCAAACTTCTGAGTCCGTGCTGGGGACGTGTGGAGTTTTTTTAGTATTTCTTGCGAATAAAGAAGAAAGGGGCGGGGATAAAATTGAAGCAATGTAAGACTAGGATCTGGCTACAGTGTGAAACAGCTTGTACATGTGAATGGTTTGTTGTAGTCAGCTAACGCCCTTCTGCCTGGGTTCGTACCCTGTCCTCTAGCCCGATAAGCGCGATGCAAAAGCACTCGAAACATCTGCTCCCTGCCGACCGTGCTCCTCCCTGCTGACCAGGCAGAAAAATGGCTCGTCGCGTTCGGGAGAGGGCCATGGGGGAGCTGGCTGGTGCTGGGAGAGCTCGCCCTGCT
>NW_010557973.1:0-3839 GCF_000687285.1 Phaethon lepturus | reverse complement strand
CAGGAACCTCCCAGATTGTTTCCTCTCTGAATTGAGATTGTTTCTCTCTCAGTCTAAGCAGGATTCACCCACACTAAATTCAGATGTCTACCATGTAGATGTCTATGCTAGACCAAGTTATCTGATATTCTGCTGTAGCTGGAGGACATTGAGTCAACAGAATGGCAGGATTTTAAGGTACAGTTCCGCTGATTCAGTGTGTAGGTACCTACATTAGGAAGACTTGAATTACACATTAAAATCTATCAATTCTATTGACTATGGACTCAATTAAGGCGGCTAAACAAAAGCATCCAGTGCTATTGGAGATGCCCTAGCATATCACTTCTGGAGTTCATTTGGCAGTCCAGAAGAGCTTGGGACTCCCAAAGGTCTGGTGTCTCACGTACATTAAAGCATTTCAGATATTGCTAAATGCCAGGGCTTACCCAACTGATTTAACTCTCATCTCTTCACTGGCAATAAAGGTAGCTTCGGGTGTTTTGTTCAGATGTAGATAATTTTTGATAACTCTTCAGATGGATTCCACCTTCTTAGTCACCAAAGGCATTACCACATCTAACATCAGGGCATAACTGAAATGTTTGTATCTCCCACTTCTCACAGTGATGGCAATTTCACTTCAAGATATGAAAAAAGGAAAACCATTTGAAACTTCTCAGTTAAATGAGTCAGTTAATAAGGATTAAGGTTATTTTGGTATTACCTATGGGTCCAAGTTGGCAAAATTTGTAATATTCTTAAATAGTTTTAATAAAATGCCTACCATTCTCTCCCATTCATTCCTTCCCTTTTACAGGCAGTCAAAATTTTTCTGCCTTAAGTAGCAGACAGCCTGATTTACTCATCACTTTCCTATTTTGTCATTGTTACCATCATTAAGTTCAAAGGCAATTCAAATGTGGCCCAAAGTAGTCTTGACCAATGAGATTTTGACTTTTCCCTTGGTGGGTTATAAATACGAACTGTTTTCCTCTTTCCTCTACTGTAAAATAGTTGGGTCATCTGTAGGAGAAAAGATCCTAAGAGCAGATTTACCATTCTTGCATGTGAGTAAGGATAAAAGAACAAGAAGAAGTTCAGAGGTCCCTCTGGTCCCCACATTCCTTTTGTATTAGAAAACAATGGAGAGACTAAACCAGGATCATAACTGGGTCACTGAAGAAATCATAATATAGATTCAGAAGAGAAACAGTGTCTTGCTACAGAAGCAATTTCAGGTACTTCATAACTACTGAGAGCTTGACTATTGACTTGGGAGAAGAGACCAACATACACCTCACCACAACCTCCTTTCGTGTCCCTGTGAGCAGGGATGTCTTCAACTAGATCAGGTTGCTCAGAGCCCCGTCCAACCTGACCTGGAATGTTTCCAGGGATGGGGCATCTACCACCTCACTGGGAAACCTCTGCCAGTGTTTCAACACCCTCATGGTGAAAAATTCCTTCCTTAGATCTAGTCTAAATCTACCCTCTTTTAGTTTAAAACCATTACCCCTTGTCCTATCGCTGCAGGCCCTGCTAAAAAGTCCATCCCCATTTTTTTTGACAAGGCCACTTTAAGCACTGGCAGCTGCAATAAGGTCTCCATGGAGCCTTCTCTTCTCCAGGCTGAACAAGCCCAACTCTCCCAGCCTGTCCTCACAGCAGAGCTGTTCCATTCCTCAGATCATTTCTGTGCCCTCTCTGGCCCCCCTCCAACAGGTCCATGTCTCTCCTGTGCCGAGGGCTCCAGAGCTGGACGCAGCACTGCAGGGGGGTCTCAGCAGAGCAGAGGGGCAGAATCCCCTCCCTGGCCCTGCTCGCCACGCGGCTTTGGGTGCAGCCCGGGAGACGGCTGGTTTTCTGGGCTGTGAGCGCACATTGCCGGCTCATGTCCAGCTTTTCATCTACCAGTACCCCCAAGCCCTTCTTGGAACTTTTATAAGGCTACTATAAAATTTGTTTTCATAAATAAGAAACAACCAACAATGAAACTAATTGAGTATGATAATAGTTTAATCTTTTGCAGCTATTCCAAACATCTCAGGAGTCATCAGCAAAATTGGGGTACTTCACTCTCCAGCAAAATCATCTTTTTTGGAGTCAATAGAACAGTTAAATTCTATCTTAATTGATGGGATACTACTATAAGCCCATTTTACTATAAGCTTCGTCAAGCCCATCTTACACTTCCAGATTCTTTCCCTTCAACAGTCCTCTTCTGTCTATAAGTCTGCTCCTGCCTCCAGGCTATCTCCTTTTCTTTTGTCCTAATGCCTCGCTCTTAACCCCCATTCCTTCATCTCCCTCTGCTGGAATATAACTTCGAATTCTGTACATTTTTAATCTAAAGACTTATAATTTAACTGTGTTTGACAACTCATCATCTGACAACTACAGGAAACTCTCTGACAGAAGTGATTCACTAGATTTCAAGTCCTCCCTCAAAAAAGCAGAGGAACTAAATCACCTAAATCAAATCAGATCTATGGAAATCATATCATCTTGATATCTTTTATCTCTTAACAGAAATGCATTAGGAGTAGTATTCTATAATTCTGTTCTTAGGAAAAGATTATTTAATTGAGTATGGCAAAAAAAAAAGCTAAATAGAGGTTCCCAAATTCAGAAATCATAATTCTGTGTGACATTACTTGTGCCCTGACTGGAATTTAATATATTGGAGCGTGAGCTCTTCATGTTCAGCTCCTGAGGCTGTCTCATACGCTGGCAAGGTGCTGATTGTTAATCGCAGTTCCCAGCTGACGGAAAAACTAAGACAGCAAGAACCTGTTGCTGTGGACATGGTTGATTTTCCTGAGATTTAACTTCATGTCCAAATCTTGCATAATCCCACAGAGGACTGTGGGGTTTACAGTAAATTACTGCCATAGTCCATCTTAAACCCATTCCTGTAGCTGTTTCAGCCCTGAAATCTCCTTCATATATGATACCTGCCATGTGATTTTTGGTCATATGACAATTTTGGTGTGGGTTTGTAATGTAAGGAATATTAAGTACTTTGCCCCACAATTATGTCTCCATAGGAAAGTATTTATTATTGTAGTAGAACTGGATTCAGCTTTATAACTGGGTAATTTTGGATTCTGGGGCAAGCCAAACTATCATCCTAGCTTCACAACTGCCATTTCAATGCTCTCTTGAGGTAGAAGAGGGCTGAAAAAAGCTTACGTCATTTTGCTCCTCTTCCATACAGGGTGCACTGCATACAGAAATTCACTTTGCATTCGGCACAAACATGCCACTCTGAAAGGACTCTGTCAGCAACCCTAATTGCTTGGCTGGTGCCACAAGGCTGATGGATTGTAGGCTCCTGCATTTCTAGAGGAAGGATAGGAACAGATGGGATTTTGCCAATTTAAACTTCTGTACAAGTTTAATGTTCTATTTATCTCTTCCAGTGAGCCTGAAATGGTAATAAATGAACTAGATTTTTACTGGAATTTGTTAATGTCATGAGAAGTGTGTGTGAAGAACAAAAAGCTCTATTAGCCTACACTGACCTGCAAATAAACAACAGAAGAAACTAATTCGCTTAATGGCCTTTTAATGGGTGAGCTTGTGGCTGTACAGTAAATACACTGGTCTAGCACCCTAGAGGCCTCTACTCATGCTATTTCCTGAAACTCTGAGTCACCTCCTATTATTTCTGTTCCTCTATTTTTCACTCAGGTGAGCCTAACATTTTATCCAACCAATCCTTAAACTATTTTAGGGGCTGGAATACAAATAACTAAGACGTTCCTGTTACAAGCCTAAGAACCTTAGTGCCCCATTCATCTACCTACCAAGTCAAGTTACCCTGTCTAAATCTAAATCTAAATCTAAATCTAAAT
>NW_010557972.1:15971-29315 GCF_000687285.1 Phaethon lepturus | reverse complement strand
CCGGCCGCCAGCCGGATTTAACTCCATTCACAGTAATTTTTGTACAAAACCATGCAATATTATATCCCTCTAATTAGAACAGCCATTACAGACTCAGTGCTGGAAGCAACCCCAAACATCTTGCAGAGGATCACACTAATGTGAGGGCCGATCGGAGACTGTAAATCCCAAAAATCCACATCCCCAAAAGAGCCCTTGCAAAGAATAGGCAGGCATATGCGCCTTCATGTACTCAAGTACATACACGCTCATTCGTCTCACAAGCATGTATGTGAATCTGTGGCTATTAATTTAAAATTTACAGAAACAGGATCTATTAGACTGGATAACATCAACTAAAAGAACAGAACGAAAGCCTGATGACTAGGAAGCTTTAAATCCAGACAATGCCCAACGAGGCTGCTGGCAACACACAAGCTTTCCTCTGCATATGTGCTCATATGCTCAAACATGGCACGCATGCAGGCAGCTGGGTGTGCTCCTAAGGCTTTTTCTTTGGTATTTTTTCTCCAAGTCAGCTCAGTTTCTTTACTTCCTTCCACCTGCATATCCTGAGCTGCATGTTCCCCCGTCTGTTCGCTCTCTCCTATGCACACCACTGGCAGAGAGCAGGGGAATTTCTCCAGCAGCTCTCTGATGGTCCCGAGTCTTACCGGAGATGCACCCAGGGTTCAGTCCTTCCTGTACTGTTGCTCTACTGTCTTCTGCCTGTGCTAGGTGAATAAAATAGACGCTGGTAAGAGAAGAAAAAAGAGGAGCATTAGGGGAAGGTGAAGGGAACTGACGTGAATCCAAATGGAAACATGGAAGGAAGTACAAATAAAGTTTATGTCCTTCCTGTTTTTCATTCATACAAAGATGATTTCAGGTTCTGAAAGGAAAAGGAAAAACAAAGCAACAAAAAACCCTTACTTACCTCTATAAGATCTGGAATTTCTTAAAACTTAACAAAATGCTTCATACAGCATCGTTTTTAAGTCTGCTCTATAGGATAGGTGGGAGTACTTTTTGCCATTCTCTCCCCTAGAACATCAGGATAAACTAGATGTATCTTTCTTGCCAAAGAGGAAAATTGTTTGCTGAGATTGTTTCAGGAATATAGAAAGTTAAGTGTTTTCCTGATTCCCTCACCACTCTCTTTACCAGCCCAGAATGTCAATGTTATAACCAGGAATGTTCAGACATGGAATTACTGAAAGATGCTCTCGTTCTGAAAACTGTATTCTGCTCCAGTAAACGTCAGCAGCTTCTTGAATGAAAGAAGAAATTAGGCGATGTATGAGAACTGCATGGCAGGCACCCGAAAGATGTGACACACCGAACAAGCACCGTACAGTGTTGAAGCACGTACCCTCTCTTTGTGAGACAGGGGAGAAGGAAGGAAGTCCGGAAGTGAGGCTACTCAATCTAATCTATACAGGCAACATCCAGGCAGTCACTGTAAAATAAACCATTCTTCTTTCTCGGGTTATTTGTCTTTGTGAGCCCCATTTTTGGTGACTTGCAGTAACCCAGCGGAATGCACTGTTCAAAGTCTGTTTATGGAAAACTGCTATGCAGCTTTAGCCAGAAAAGCACCAGATTTCAAAGCTTACATCACCTTTAATAAAAATACTGCCAGAGCTCCAAATAGGCGATTTGCAGATATCTTAACAAGTGCATTTCCAAGTGCTTGAAATTTTCTTCAGTCTCAGATGCAGGATGTACATTAGCATTGCAGTAACACATTTTACTAAAACCTGGCCTTGGAAAATCACTAGGATGAGATAATTTGAAACTCACCCCTGAGACCAGAGTGGCATCAGCCATTTAAGTCTCACTTGGAAAGCGACAGGAGAAAAAAGCATCCCTGCCTGCAAACCAAACTGTAACCTTTCTTCCAGTACAGCATTGTAAGACCCTCGTACATCGTGGATTCAGCAAGGACCGCAGCCAGTGCGGCATGCAGCAGGTTTAATCTGGCACGGCACGTGATGAACAGGCATACGACCCCAGCAGACTTCAGCAACTCTTCACAGTCATGTGAGGGTGCCTTTGAGGACTCACAAGACTGGATACAGCTTTGAATCTGTCTCAGAGCAGATAAGCTTTTGCTTACTCCCCCCAAACCCAAATACGCAGCGGAGGAAAGACATTTTCTGCGCCTACCTCTTAGCAGTCACTATTTCAGCTTTGGCTCTCCCTGCTGCAATAAATAGGTTGCATGGATTCAACATGCAGATGTGGTGAAGTTGTAAAAATAGGCAGCCTGTTTCTGTGTACCAAAACCCAGACATCATCATCATCCTCATAAGCACAGCTATTGTGCTGAACTCAGCCAGATGTTCCCCTTACAGAGCTTGCCTACATTTTCTCCTCATACACTTAACTTGTGCTGCTTATATCCTGTCCAGAGTACAGACCTTTTAATTATACTAAGCATTTCTATAGGACCTCCCTCAGAAGAATGCTGGCCATATTTTACCAGATATTATTTTAATCACAATTTTAGAGGCTTCCATTGTAAGAGTACCTCGAGCAGCTGAAAGTTAAATATATGAGACAGGAAAATGGGAACAAGGGAACTGAAGACAAACAGAGGTATACTGCAAAATTAGAGGAGATTCAGAGGACTGCAAGCATAATTAAGGCTCTGGAATAGCAAAGACTGTGAATCACTACCATAAAAGAGATGAGTAAGAGGAGATGCGATGCAAACACAGAACATACTGAATATTCAGGAGACACTGTTCCCCCTTTCTCATAACACTAGACCAAATGAATTTCAATTAAAAAAATGTTAGGAAATTCAAAATGACAGTGAAAGAAAATGCTTTTCAAATTACACGTAAACAGAAGTAAGTGAGACTGTGAATTTGTTAAGATTCAAAAATAGTTCTAGACATTTATGGGCCTCCAAATTACAGCAAGTTCTTCACCATTCAGACCAATCATCAGTATAGGAGGCAAGATGTGGTGTTGAAAACAGGTTCCTGCACACTCAGTTACAGAATTCTTGCACCTTCTTCTGCAGTGTCAGTTACCCCCTCTTCTCAGAGACAGATGCTGGACTAGACAGATCTCAAGCTAATCCCACCTATTTTTGAGAGTTCTGTTTCCCCATGATCATTGGCAAGACAGACAATGGTAAGAAGAAATCTGGTCACTCAACTCTCAGTCTCAAGACCACTTTTAAAACCGAAGATATTTCATTATACATCTCTGTTTTGTAACTTTGCAC
Source organism: Phaethon lepturus (assembly GCF_000687285.1). NCBI lineage: Eukaryota > Metazoa > Chordata > Aves > Phaethontiformes > Phaethontidae > Phaethon > Phaethon lepturus. The sequence goes on along the minus strand of NW_010557972.1, from coordinate 26,095 downwards.
CAGCCAGCACAGGTTTTTAGCAAACCACTACGCTATGCCAAATATGGCCCATTATGGGCAACAGTTACAGCACCTGACATTAAGTACAAATTAGATTCATGCAAAATAAATCCAAGTCTGCTGTTCTAACAACATCAGTTCAAGTAAAATAAAAAGATTGTCTACACATTAAGTTTATAGATAGAAGGGAGAGGAAAACCATAATTGTTCAAGGTTTTTAAAAAAAATCATACTCATTTGTTCACCACCACCACCACAGAGAAAGAAGAGAAGGTGTTTCAAACCCCCTGATTTTTCCTTTTGGAAAACTTTAATGTTTTTATTTCCAATTCATTAACCCTCTTAATCGCATACCGTGTAAATCATACTATGTTCGTGGTTAGGTACTGTTTTGAGTATCTGGTGCTGGGCAGAACATCTAATTTCAGCAATAATTCACCATCCAGATGTGACTAGAATACATAATCCTTATGTAGCTATATATACACACACTATATATATATAACTCATATATAGTAATCAGCCCTACTGAAGTTTGGATTAAAAAGGATTGAAAACAGCCCTAAAGTATTGGTTTAGGAATAAATTTCTGTTGAAGAAGACCTGTAAAGCTTCTTGGATTGCAAGGCCAGAAAGGACGAGTAGTGAGGAGTGGTCAGTTTGGTTGAACAGTTACTGGTGTTCACTCCTCGCATACCACTGAATTTATTCTTTCATGTCCTCACCCTGTAGCCGTAAGAAAGCAATACTTGTCATTCTACAGTATGAAATCATAGGAACAGGTAATATTTTTACTGCATATATAGCATCCAACGTATCTTAGCTAGCAGACACCCCTGAAATTCATACTTGCAGGGTTAGTGGGGAGGAATAGAGGAGGGCTCTCTATTCTGCAATACATTAAGATTACCTAACAGTTTACATCATAAAAACCAGCATACAATCATGTTTTTGAGGCAGTCGTCCATCCTTTTCAACGTTTTTTGAAAAACTCTGGAATTAGGAAAAGGGAAGGCACATACCCTATTGCTGACCTCCTCAGATGTGTTCAGAGTGGGCTGAATAAGGGTCATAAAGAAATAATTACAGTTTTCCTTATCTGTGGTTTTATGTGTAAACGTCATGATTGGACGAAACCAAAACTTTTGCCTTTCTTAAATGCCTCCGCTGCCCCCTGGTGTCGCCTCTCTGCAGCTTCAGAAAGCGAACCTCCAGTTCTCTGCCACAAAGTCCCTATGGAAGAGAAAAAGTTAGGCACAAACTAGTGGACCACACTGTTAGGTGCAGTTCTTTTGCAGACTGACGCTTACAGTAATTTCTGAAAAAGATGTAATTACTAGGCAAGCCTCATTCCAGTAAGATACAGCAGAACAGACAAAACCTGTCTCTTACACTGAACATTGCCAAATTAGCCGGAGTACCAATAAACTGCACTGAAGACTTACAGTAAGTTAGGAAATAGCAGTCTTCCTCTTTTATGCAAACTTCTGTAGATATGCTATGAAATTGCTGCTTATGCAAGACTTTTTTTTCCTTTTTCTTTTTTTCTAAAGAAAGAACTGATAATGGGAAAGGTGAAACAATGACTTGAGCTAAAATACTTTCCAAGAAATATGCACACAACAGCCATAAAAGAACATAGAGCAAAAAATTAAACGGTACCATTGACAAGAAACCCAAACTGGTTTATTCATGGACTCACTGACAAACGTGAGGAAGACCAAGACTGACACACAAAAGAGCTGAAAATGCAATGCCTCCCAGCCACTGAATGTGTGTGTGTGGCAGGGAGAAAGACTGGCTGCAATAAGCAGAACCTAAACTATAGACAGAGATCCACATATTGGTAAGGCAAGACGCATGCTGGATTCTGCAGGTTGTTTAAATAGTGCATTTGTTTTGACATATTTGGTGGCTTTGAAACAACTGCCTTTGAGCCTTTCTAGTAAGACATGGGCTAGTAGTTCTGAGAGAAACTGGTTACAATTGGATTTTTTATTCATGGAATTAAGTTATTATGTAATTACTAAGTAATTTCGGCCCACGACATCCCAATGGCTCTAATCACACCTGCTTCACAAGAAAGAGCCTAAGTTCATCTTTCTATTGAGCACATCTTCCAATTTTAGACAATAATCTTTAAACAAGGACTACAGAAAGGAAATCACCTTTTTTCGTTGTTTTCCATCCAACACTCCAACCCCTGCAAACATTGCAAAACCACCCCAAACTAAAATCAGGGTAAGAACTACAGTAATCAGAAGCAGCGCAGGCTCATACAACTGTCCCGTAACTTCACATGGCTTTCTTCGTTACATGAATGTCCTCATGTGGGCAATTGTGGCTCAGTGGTTAACAGAGATACTAGAGAAAGCATCAAATGCATTTCAAGATGAACCTTATTTACATAAAAATTGGAAAAACATGACCCAATACAAAAGCCACAGGTGGAAGCAACTCTTTGCAGGGACAAGCAACTCCAAACCCGCAATTTACACCCAGGAGATGGTGCCCCATTATGAAAGCTGGAAGTACTTGAAACCAAAATGTCTAATTTATGATATGTAAAAAAGCTAGAAAGACTTATTTTTTTGTAATATAAAGCATTAATAATTCTAGTCTTGTCTACAATTAAGATTGTTAGCAGAAGGCACCAGGGCAATTACATCCCAGGGGACTGCAAACTGAACAGGCATGGGAATTGCAAGCGGACAGATTTTTATCTCCATGACCTTCTAAAGATGTCAGAGAAAAGAAACACTTTGTTCAAGATTCAGAAACATTTCTGACACCTCTGTGGTGCTTACCAATTTGACACAAGAATCCTAGACGTTATTCAACACAAGACCAGCCTGGTTATGCCTCACAGGTCCTCAAGCATAAAAGCAGCACGCAAAAAATATTTGACAGAAAGGTAGAGAAGCACACACCAAAGTCACTGTTAAACTTCCATCATGTAAATGCTTTATGATACAATCTAATTATATGAATAAATACACAAAAGCTAAACATTTGTCTACAGCAGATGCATAGCACCACAGTCCACCAATACTCAGAAAACCAAACCATTTAGGCAAGTTTACACAGTAAACAGTAATTAATTCATAGCACAGTCTAACACAGGATTTGATAAAACCTGATAGCACATAAATTAGCAACTAAACCAGTTAATTACAAATTTAAGTGCTCTTAGGGCTGTACTACTGGTTGAAAATAAGAGTGCCTGTAATACAGTATTGGAGAACAAAATCAGAAGAGTTCTGCACAAGAAAGGTCTGTCTGGGGTATAATCAAAATGAGGTACAATAAAAATTATGAGAAACACCACACGTGGAAATTAGATTACTACATTGCATTTTCAGCAAAGTATTGCTGTGTACTTCATTAAGCATATGCAGAAAGGGAGAGCCACAATCGAGATTTGACTCAAGAGACTTTCCCGCCACACATCTCAGTTATGTCGTCTTACTAGAATTTGAGCACAGCCATTCTAATGCACTGCAAAATAATTTCCTGACAATTACACTTACACAAAATCAGATTAAGTGATGACAGCCAATCTTGTTTTAATTCCACTTCTTACCTACAGAAAGACCCATACCTCTGTCTTAAGAAAGTTGCTGAGCCGCAAATAAAGAATTGCTGGGAAAACACTAGTACATTGGCCCTGTTCTGTATTCTTTTCCTTTGGCATCAAATATTGTCCCATGCTGGAGATTAAATAAAATCTACAGGCATGATCACAGTACCTAGCACTGCTCCATAATAACGTATTCTTCGTACTAGGTGCAACTTTGTGCAGTAAGAATAAGCCTAGAGATCACACACACAGAACTACCGTTTTACCTTATCACTGCCCAGAAGAATGATTTTGAAAATTTTTTTCTGAGGTCATCAATCTCAGAAAACTCCAGAAAGTTTAAGTTGCAGGGGGACTACATGAAATGGATCTCCTCCAAGGATGAGAATTCTTCAAGTTACTTCTCTCCCTTTCAGTGGTCCTCTTTCTTTTTTTTGTCCAACTTTTGATTGCCATGCTCATCAGCTGCTACTGTTCAACTGGAATGCAGCAGAGATCATTTTAATACCACAACCAAGTAAGAAGCTGAGGATCCATGGAGAAAGGGACCATGACATTCAATTGTCTAGATACATTGTGGATGAGTATCTTTTGTTATGGTGGTTTGTTGTAGGGTTTTTTTATTGATCTGTTTACACTAGAACACCTCAAGCAGCCATAAGCTTATAAAAAGATTTTGGACACATTAAGGGAATGAAAGAGAAAAGGCTTTCACGTAGGTATATTCCTCCAGCATCACCTTCTGCAGTAGCTGCACACCCACTGGAGGCGTCTCATGCAGTTACTGAAGTGCCTTTGTACATATCAGCTGGAGGGGAGAAAGGCTGCAGGTTAGTAAGATGCCATTTGTTCTAACACCCATTTTTTGCCTTTGCTAGTACATCTGTAAGACTTCAGGAGGTTTATTTAAAGCACACAGTGAATTTTCCACAGTTGGAATTTTCCCAACAACTTCAGTAGGAACAGTGCTTCTGAAAAAAACTGAAGAAACCAACCAACCCTCCCCCTCTTTAACAAAGCCCAACTTTTAATTTAGGAGTATGTTGTAAGAGAGGAAAAGTTATTTTGTGCATTTATAAGAGCATAAACCAGAATAAAATTTAATATTTATTAGAATTTCTTCCAGTAACAGCATTCAACATCTTAACAAACCAAGTTGTGAAGTCTTAAAAAAATCTGGGATTACAAAAAAAGTTGAAATAAGTCGTTCCTTGTATTTAATGGCAACAAAGGGGGAATTTTCTATTTAAAAACAAACTTATCATATAAACAGTATTATTTTAAGAAAATGTGATTAACATGATATGTAATTTTCAGAATGGATACACAGTGTATGAATACCAATCTGAATGGAACAGAGGGGCAGAACACAATACCCCCTTAAAAATCTCAAAATAGGCTGTTTGAAGAAAGTGGGGGAGGAGGATCTTTATAGTGAAATAACTTAGAAGATACCACGCAATGGACAAAAAACGCAAGAGTACAGAAGATAATACATGACACCCTCATTACAACACCCCCCTCAAGTCTGGTTATACAGTAAATAAAGTTAGTAAAGTGCATCTTTTAAAGACTTGTCTAGTGAGATAGCTTTTCCAAATATAAAACACAACACAAGACGTGCAGTAACAGTTAAATCATAGTGTAAGTTTTTAAAAACTAATTTTTAACTTTTCATTCACTAAAGAAGAAAAGTTTTAACTGCAGTAGTGTTCACATTATTCTTCAACAGGATGCATCCTCATGTGCTTTTGTTACTTGGCAAATCTATAAATACAGAGCATGGCAAAATTATGCAGTTGAAGCAAGTGCTTCTCTCAATGTAATGCAATTCTTCAATGGCAGAACAGCCACATGCAGCACAACTGTTAGATTTTGGGAAGCTTTGGTGCACTAACGACGGGATTGGTCTCCTGCAAATACCTTCGCCCTGCACTCTTATAGTCGTAGGTGCAGGTGTGAGTCTCTGCATAGCGGTGTGTTGCACAGAAGTTGTTTCCACATCTGAAGAATTAAGAATATTAGAAGTTACAAGCTTTTAGAAGCTTTTAACTCTCTGACATCCTGGGAGCTCTTTGGCTTAATCATGTCTTGTTTATTTGACATAACTGCTTAGATAACCATCCTTGACTGATAACATTAACTGGCAGGGTAATCAAAATGACATTTTTGTCAACTGAATGTTGCAGTTTTGACCCAAAAGTCTCTTCAGCTGGGAAGTTAAGCAAGATCAGTACTCCTGGGAACAACTAGCAAGGATCAAACACACTTAATTAAGAATGATGGGCTTTGATTTATTTTATTTCTTTTTAAAGACCTCACACAACATCAGTTGGTAGAATTCAGAGGATAAAACCATGGAACTAAAATAACAGCATCAAGTGAAATCCACATAACACATTTCAATTCAAAAACAACACATCATTCAGACCACTAAAATAGTTTAGTTCAGCACAACTTATGCCTGTCATAAACTCAAATTAGTAATTTGAGATTAATAAATACAGACTTAGTCAGCTGCAAATACATCACACTAACTATAAGGAACATGACTTTCTACATGACTGGATAAGGGTGCATCTTTCCTACATCAGTGCCAGTCTCAATGAGCCAAGATTATGATTTTTGCCTTCAAACTTGATAGCTAGGCAGCTAAGACTCCTAACAGGAGAAAAGCATACTCTGGATGTTTTATCTGATCTGAACAAGTGCTTTAAGAGGACATTGATATTACTGTCCTGTTGCCCGATTATTTGTTAAAGTTGCTTCCTGGCAGTAAAACAATGACATCATTCAAAATCAGAATTCTCTTGAAATGGATTAAACATTACTCATCCAACTTACTGTCTATTGGACTATAATCCTCCATTATACCTATCCACCTATCTATCTATCTAGATGTGTGATAAACTCTGCAGCTGTTCCTGAGGCTTTGTTTGCCTGATAATATATTCGCTTTTCTTTGGTTTTTGGTCCCATACTCACCAGTTCTCTCACATGACTGTATTCTCTATTTGGTTCATGTTCCATTCTAGTAAAAGGTCATATGGTTGCTCCTTTTGAAACTAGAACGAGTGATATTCTTGGAGATGTGCAATTTCCCCCCTTTTTCTGTGTTTCATTTTTAACCTTAAGCAAGCTGCTTAGTTACTTCTAGAAGAGATTGCAGCTATTTGCTCAGCAGAAAAAGTGTGCAGTGTCCAAAACTGTTTCAAAAAAATAAAAGACTGAAGAGTCAGTAAGGAGGCAGTTCCTCACCCTGAAACTCTCAAACACAATTCCTCAATGGCAGAAGTCTTGTTCATTTTGCTGTTGACTGGCATGAACTAAGATCAGCTTCAAATGTAGCCCTACCAGTACAGCAGTTCCCAACCTCGACTAGCTCATGGGAAATGATACTGAGAAAAGAATATCCTGTGGGAAACAATACTTTGAGAACCAAAATCAACAGAGAAAGTGTGTTTTTTAATGTTTGTGGTAATCACCACCAAGGGCCAGGTCTCATTGTGTTGTCTGCAAGTCATGATCTGGGGGACCAGTACTCTGGCATTCTGCTTTTGAGATGCTCTAGGTGCTCAAAGGTGACTGAAGTCTCTCTCACAAGAAACAGAAAACACATAAAATCAAAAAGTTGTCAAATACAAATTTGTATAAATTCACAAACTATGCAGATGTAATAGGGCCAAAGCTGAGGGAGATTCTTCTGAAAAATTGTAATAAACCCAGTTTTTCCTCAAGTTGTTAACAACATAATTACTGCTGAGAAACTTTGCAGAACATAAATCTGTAGTGAGTTCTCCCCACACTAGTATAAAATGTCATCGTTCTCATCTTGTAATCATCTTTCTTATTTCCTGATATCTTGCATTCTGATACCTTACATTTCTTGATTTTCCTGGAAGAACATACACCTCAACAGCAGAACAGGTACAGCATTCCTGAATTTTGATCCCTGGAGTTTTGCTGAACTGAGAACTGCAACATTTCTGAAGGTTGTCTTTTGATTTGCTACGCTTAAGGAATACCATGCAGCATAGAAAACCTTTTGGTTAACTCAGCTATCAACTTTAAAGAACAGCTGCTTATATGCTCAGCCTACCTGCACTCATAGCTGGTTGCCAATCCAGTTTTCTTGCCACAAAGAAAGCAATGCTTTGTAATTTTCTTTTTTGCTTGAATTGAGCCATTCACAGGTGGAAGATGGGTTGCTTCACCTGCTTTCAGAAGTAGAAAGACAGCAAAGACATTTTATTCTTACTTATTCCTGATCACAAACTAGTTAAATGTTATCTTCTGAAACCCAGATTCATTTTGCATTTCTGAGGATACTTCAGGTGGGAACCCCAGAGCCTAAACAGAGAGGACAAAAGCCCGAATAGAAAACACACCTCAAGCCTATGAACACCTTTGGAAGGGGCAGCACAATGCGGGATTTAGACTTTTTTTTTTTTAACATCTGTTAAAAGTTCATATAAGCAAGAAGTTACAGAAGAAATCAAGAAACAAATCTCCTAATGGTCTTCCCAAATGCAAAATGAAATCTTCATGTGATTGGGAACGCACTACACACAATGGCTTTCCCAAGAATCAATTGGACATTCAAGTACCTAGCATCTAGTATATTCAGCAGCTAATAATTCAAGTTTGCCAAATAATCGCTGCAACATTTTAAAGACTTGCTGGTATTCCTAATTGCAAGGAAAGTACATTACTAGACTACAGGCCTCTATTTAGCTATATGGTTTCATAAGGCACTTTGCAGACGTTTGTAAAATTTCTGTACTTAAAAATTTACTTTACTTTGACTTTTTGCCCTGTAATTTTTGGCTGTGGCTTTATAAGTGGAGAGTATGCAAAGAAAAGGCATCTTCCTTCCCTCTGTAGGAGTAAGCTCTTCATCCACAACTTGCTTATGCATATTTACTATACACTAGGACAGTGAAAGTGAGCAACGCACCCTCTCAAACGTTCTTTCAGTGCTTTCACCCCTGTATTGCCAGAATGCTCCCAAAAAGTAACCTAATGAGTTCAGACTAACTTTGTCCAGTGCACCTTTAATCCTAACAGTCATTTCTCAGCTGAGGTACAGCAGGCTACATTCAACAGTAACACCAAGCAGTCACTACACACTGCAGTCATCATTACCGACCGGTGCTATCCCATTGCTATTCCGCATGGAAACTTCCAGGCAATATATGTCTGTGCTATCAATTTCATACTATTTCAGGAGCATCAGTTAGCCCAGTTTGTGAAAGAGACAGAGCTTGAAGTCATCCCCCCCGAGGACCATATTTAAACAGAAAAAACAATACACCTGTTCTCACATTTATGGTCCATACAGCAACTGCATGTAAACGGAGGTATTGGATAACAAACTGAATCTGTCCTTCGGCCACATACACAACAAATCATTATGAGCCACCTCTCTCAAGAACTGGCATGATATGATGACACCAACTTTGCCTTTCTCATGTCTGGAACCTTTTGGAAAATACACTTTTGCCTGATATAAGATACACCAGAGGAGTGTCTTCATAGTTCTGTCCAAAATGATGCAGATGATAGCAGGCTTCCCCATCATGCAGATGTGGCTATTAGGGTATCACCTCTTTCACCATGGAGTAGGTATGGACAGACCTGTTTATTATTTGACTGCCAATTCAAAGCTGTACTCCCAGTTGAAATGAAGGCACAGTCCACTATTTTAGCGGCTTTTGCTCCCATATCATTGCAATTACACCATTTTTCCTTTTGCAGCTGCTATTTGAAGATCTATCTTCTAACTCGTTCTCTATACCTAGATCTTAAAATCCTGGAATACATGCCTGCCTCTCTTTTCCTAAGGTCATACAGAAAGAAAAGAACACCTGCAAACTGCAAGTCAAAGATGTGGAGAAGAAGAGCTGATTGCACTGAGAATCTTTAGCTCACCATCTTAAGAGTTTTAGAAGTGCTAATCTAGACAATTCCATTGCTCCCAAGAGAATTAATCACATAAGAAATCAGTATTTAGGTACAACGCATCCATTTTCAGTAGATGTCAAACATTAAGCACTCCACAGTTACCAAGACTAGAGTAGAAAGAATGACACCCATCACAGAAAATAGAGAAAAATCTGCACAATATCAGTAATCTTCAGCATCCATGCCCTTATTGCTTCCTCCCCACTTTTCTTTTGCCAAATCCTTTTGGCTCAGGCTGTAGTCCTAAAGACAACGCAACTGATAAATTTTGCTCTGAGTTTAGTACACTTGGGAACTGACCTTTTGGAAACTTCAGAGCAGAAAGTCATGTTTATGTCTACAGATGACATGCAGGATTCATTAAGTATTAAAAAAAGCTAGGAAAGAGTCACCGTTATGTCTGCCTAGGATGACATCTGTATGTTAAAGCATTGCTTAAAATACTAAAAGTTATACCATGCTATAGAAGTGTAATATAGTAATGACTTTAAAAGACATATGCCTTACAAAGGTAAATGATTCTTGTCCTCTATATATGTGATTTATCAGGAAAGATTAAAGAGTCATCTGCAATTATTAA
>NW_010557972.1:4385-15940 GCF_000687285.1 Phaethon lepturus | reverse complement strand
TCCCTACAGCTGCAATACTTCCATTCATTCCAAGCCCATGCGCAGACTAAAAAAAAAATTTCCACAAGGAAATTACTAGCAGATGGAAATTAAATGAAAAGTTAGGCAGTCTGGTATCAACTTACTTGAAATCAATGTTGTATCAATCAACATACCTACAAAGAGTCCAAGAAGACTTCTGTACAAAAAACTAAAATTCTGCAATATAAAGTCCTACTCAAAATGACTATTTTATAGTCTCCTCATAATTCACAACACACCAAAACAACAGTGTATTAGCGATCTGAAGCTAAGCACATATGGTGCCACTCACAGGGCAAACTTTGCAATAAATGACAATTAGTGAGCAGCAGGAGAAGTCAGATGACATTTCAAACAGAGACACTCATAATTCTATCATTACAATAACTAATAATGTTAGTTGTGAACTGAACAACCACTTTAATTTATGAAAAATTACTTCTAGGATCCGTTCAGATAAACAGGCAGCTAAGATACCAACAGGAATTCCAAAAACAGTTTAAGGCTATTGGGGATTTAAGTACATCTCCCCTCCCCATCTGCTTTCCCTGAAAAGACAGACACACACATGAAAGTAGAGTTTTCATAATGCCAGTACCAGGAAAGACACGAAAACTTAAGTTTCTTTGGAAGCATTAGTACTCACTAGAATATATTCAGCAGCTTCACTTGGAGCAGCAGTTTTCCTAAAGCTTTCTTCCTGAAAATGCTGAAGGTTTGTAGGTAGTGCAATACCAGAAGTCCGAAACCTGCCTGTCCCACAGGAACTCTGTAAACTTTCCCTGTTTGCACTTCGGGCCAGCGAAGCCAGAAATCCTAAGTTATTTACAGAACTCACAGGTTCTTTGGATGCCTTGTTAGCCACTTCCGTGATGCCTCTAGCCTCTGCTTTAGAAATTACATCAGGTCTTTTGCCAAGTGACTCTACTTTCACGCTATGAAATCTAGTAGTCCTAGAAAAAGAGGAGTCTGCTATACTACGGACTTCCAATGACCGAAGCACGTTTGGGGAGGCTGTAGATCTCAAGTTACCAGTCTCAAAGCATTTGGGTTGTGTTTGTGGTTTCAGAGAATTGTGATGTGCCACTTGCGCTGAATACCGAAGAGGTGACAAAAGCAGATTTTTCTGCGGACTTAATTCACGAGTACTGAGAAGACCAGCCCCCATTGCTGCAGTGCTCAGCACTTTGCTAACAGGTTCTCTATGCTGCTCTACAACCTTAGATTCTTCATCTCCATCAGACAGTTCAAGTTCTGGGTTCACCTTTCCTATGTCATATATCTCACTACACTGTTCAGTGGTGCTTGCTTCTGTTAACAAAGCAAAAGCATCTGTTTCAGGTAGAAGTTTTTCTTCTGTTCCACATAGTTCTACATTTGTTAGATTTGGAAACAAAACAGCATCCTCCTCACTTGTTGAGGTCACATTTTCAGATACTTTTTCTGAATTTGCAGGCAGAGACGAAACAGGAGTCAGAATACTATTTGTAGGTAGTTTTGCATTTTCTAGTTCGACACGAGATATTTTCGGTGGTAACCTGATGCTACTAACTGACTGAGACCAAGAGCTGCTCTGCCAAGTGTCATCTTCCTTAAGAAAGTCGTTAGTTGTGGATGGCATTGTGCTACCAGCAGTGGCCAAGGTAGCCAATGCTGAAAGTGCGTTTTGGGAAGACTCTGAGGGATATGAATTCCCAGGAGGAGGTAGACAGGACTGTCCGATGTGGGGAAGCACTCTTAAAAAGCGGTGACGAGCAGCAGCCACTGAGCCACTAGATGGTCGAGGAGCCATTGGAGGACGAGGTTTCACCTTGACAGTTTTCTTAGGCTATTAAAAAAATCCACCAAAAAACACACAGAACAACAATTAGTATTTGAATTATGGTTGCGTTCAAAGACCTAACTGAGATCATATGCCCAGAAATTCAGACAAAGGCCAGAAAGGGCCAATTTTTTTTTTTCTACTCCCTCATCTGTTACTAGCCATCAAGACTTCACCCCAACATCTGAATAATAAAATCAAAGATTATAACCAGAAAAGGCTTTCCAGTAAATAGGAATAGAAAAGGGAAGCCAGAATCCCATCAAAGTTATCCAGAAAAGCTTAAAGTCTCAAACAAGATGAACAATGAAAGAAAGTATATCATCTTCATTTTACATCTAGGTACCCTACACAGACATGAATACCAACATCATGTTTTATCTTCTAGGTAAACTCATTCTCATATTTAACTTTATAGGTTTTTCAGTTACAGTATTTCTAATGAAGTTTCATTTAAGAGAAACGTTGATTTTTACCAGAGCAGTACTGCAAACCAACACTACTCAAAGCATCTGGAGAAAAAACAAACAAAAATACAAAAACTCCACATGCCCAAAATAACACCCATGCAAATAAATCCAGGACCAGTAGTAATTCTTAAGTGTGGACAAGTACATCCAAGTAAATCCAATGCCCCACAGCAGAACATTTCTACAATAGCATTTACTTAAACAACATATAAGAAATCATCTACCCTTGATCATTCACTTCCTAAGACAGCAAAGTATCTACCTGCTTTTTAGAAAAGCCAGCACTAGGAAAGTACAAGCCATTTTACAACAGAAAAATTGAAATCACAACTTCACCTTTTTACTCAGATTCATGTTCTCCATCTTTGCCTTGAGTAGTTTCATTTTATTCATAGTAATTGAATTCTCAATAATTTGTTGTCCAGAGGGTGATGCTTCTGTCTCATCTTCATCATCAGCATATAAGTTATAAACTGAACCACCACTGAAAATAAAAGAAAGTCTACATTCACCCTCTAATAAAGTAATTGATTATGTTTTCAATGTAGAGTATTCTCACAACTAAAAGTCATATCCGTCGCTGATCTGTTGACAAAGCATTATGTAAAACTGTATGCAAAGATATTTCAAATACATTTATTTTAGCACATAAGCATTCCTTATTAGATGCTCACGCAAAGTGATGCTGCTGAAATCATAACATAGCCACGCTTCTGGGAAGTTGTTATACCATATACAGTTGGTTCACACTCACTATATATTTTCCCCACAGAGGGGTTATCCAGTTCCACAAATGTCTCCTGAAGGTATGGCCAAAGCTGTTAACTGTGTGACTCAGACAACAAGCTGATCAGTTTTCCAATTAACCAGACACTGGCATGGAAGGAAAGTCCAAATTTCTATCCATCATGAGGGGTGTTCTCACCATAAATGGAAATGGAGGGGTCACCCATGTGGATGTGATATTCTATTTCTCCTTTTCAAAAACAAAAAAAAACAACAAAAACAAACAAAAATTAAAGGAGATCAGTTTCTCTTTCCAAAGAGTCTCACATTTGGAAAAAAACAAACAGATTAGAATTGCTAGATCCAAGTCAAAATATTTTAACTCAGTAGTCATTGGAAATTTATAGCATCACATTGCCTTTTTCCATTCTGTATTCTAATAGAATGCAAAGCCTCAATGTTTTAAAGTCAGTATCTGACTTGTTTTTCTTATGAAGCATTAATCACTAGCATACATCCAACATTTGACAGTGAAATGAAAGAACCATTAGGAATATCCAATTCATTACAAATTGATGCATTTTCAACACAGTATATAGTACATTTTAAAGAGTGTTTTAATTCTTCCATTAGGCTGTCAGCATCTAGAAATTATGACAATCAGGTAATTCCCTTGTGTTCATACAAATGTCTTAGTAGATTTAGCTAAAGTTTCTACTTTCCAAAAGAGACAAAGGAAGAACTAAAGGTCATGAGAAAGTCAGTACCAAAAAAAATTTTTTTTTTTTTCTTTTTTTTTTTCCCACTTAACAGAGCTGGCATCTTACCTGATTCTTGGAAATATTCTGCTGCCCTTAGTCAAGAGCCAGTATTTTTGCACTGACTCTCAAAAATCCATTACCTAAAATGTAGCAAAATTCCAAAGGCAGCACAGCTGGGAGACAGATCTTTAAGAGCAAGATGGCAGCAAATGAAAAGCAAGAGTCAGCAAAATAGTCCAGTTATTTCTCACCAACAACTGAAAAGCTCCATGTGGGGACAGTCAGCGTGCATATTACACACCTCGCCTGGTAAAGATTCACCACTAAAGAATAATTTCAGAATTTTAACTCTGCAAAGACTTAAGTCATCAATTCAAAACAATTCTTTGAACTTCCCTTCCTTCAAGGTAAAGAGAGAAAGAAATGTCTCACATATTTGGGTTTTGGGGGTTTTGTTTTGTTTTTTCAATGCAAAAAACCTGTTATCCTTTTTCTTGCATTTTCTGGCTAAATAGGAACCAAAACACTAAAAAAAAGCCCCAATAACAAAAGGATTTTTTACTTTAATGTGATTGTAAAACTATAAAAGTTGGACAGGGAGTTCTTGATGATACGCTCAGCCCCTTTTTCCCTTTTTCAATTAATAAATTTCAAATTTACTTTTTCCACAGGTGTCAACATTCCCAAGATCTTGCTTGTAAAATGTGTGCCCCAAAAATGATCATTAGCTTGTTGAAACACTTTTGACACCTGCCAGTCCTGTACTACAATTTCAACAATCTTCTTTTAATCCAGAGACAATAATTATTGTACGTATTCACACCTTGTAAAGTTTTAACCATTAACTTAACCATAAAATAAAATGATCTGGAGAACTATAAAACAAAACCCAAACCAATGTCTCATTTCTAAACTGCAGTCACTAAATTTTACTCCACACATAAGCAATGTGAGAAAAGCTTATAAGTGCCTCAAAATGCCCAGTCGCCAGTACATCCACCCAAATAAATGCATTTAACTGTTAGTGTGGAAAACACTAGTATTCAGAGTGATGCATAGACTTTCTCTGTAAAGATCAAATGAAGAGGTATTTGTTTCCATTCTCTCTTCCCTTTGCTACTTTTTCCATTTCCCACAAAGTCTGACCAGGCCATAACAACAAATTAAAAAATTAAGATTTCTCCACCCCCACAAAATTACTGCCTGCCTTAGTAGAAAAGCTAATAAATACTCTCCCACAGAAAGCACAGAGGAAGATGAACAGCTAGAGCTGCATGTTTCCAACTCAGATGGCCTCCAACCTAACTGGATCATTTGCTCAGTGACAGCACATTTCTGAAGCATAATGTATTTTCATTTTTTATATGTGCTGTTATGGTTTGAAAGATTTACCAAGACGCCTTGCAAGAGCCAAAAGTGTGGTTTATTCCTCCAGTTTGCTACATTTAGCCAATCTCAAGTAAATTACTATTTAATCTATACACCAGCATTACCTAACTGAGAGGTACTAAGAATTTCAGACAACTGTCCATGCTAGTTTTAAGCTGGGTGGGGGGGAATAATCACCACACACAGAAGAATGTGAACATGTAGGCAGATACGAGGGATCCCATTACATTGAGAAAATGAAGTTCAAGCTCCTCCTGACAACTTCTTGCATCAACTTACAGTATAGCATGCACAGTCCTAGCTGTTTGGATTGGTTTGGATGTTCTTTGGATTTAAAATGTAAAAGGAAGCAATTTGGTAATAGGCGGGGTATCAGTGAGAACAGGAATTACATCTGTCCGCTCCTCTTTCCAGAAGTGTATCTAGGCCAATGCAGCAGCAAGGTTCTCAGTTCTTACTAATGATGGTGGGTTTTCCCTATTTCAAATCTACACACAATACTGTATGTGGCCATTTACTGAAAAAGAGCGTAGGGGCTGAAAGATAAGATCACATATCTAAAAATATTTGTATCTTTCTTCTTTCCCTCCAGTAACTGGATATCAAACACCAGCTCTTTCTACTTTGTGTAACTATGTGGGAATTCAACCTTGATATTTCATTCATCCTGTAGCTTTTAAGTACAGATCTCTTATAAAAGTTTCTAAGAATGCTATCACTCTGAACCCATTGAATCAAACTGAATATAAACCCAGTACAAACCTCTTGCTTTCGCTTTGCAAACAGGAACAAGAATAGTTACTTAAAACAGCGCAAACCTTAGCCTCAGGGAAAATGCAGCTAGTCCCCAGAATAGGGACTCCTTTCCTTACAGTTGTACAAACATTAAGCTCTTCAGGGGATAAAATACCTATCCAAAAGCTGCAGTATAAAGACAAAATCTAATAATTTTTAATAGATATTACCAATTTTGGTAGCTTTAGGAAAAAGACTAGTAAGCTACTACACTGTAGTAAATAGATTAAGTGACATACTTGCTCTTCTGATAACAATACTTCAATTCTGTGACAGTGATTGAGACAAGTTTGGTACCTCAACAGTAGCTAATCTGAGGCCTAATTATGTCCAAAGGCTAGCTCTATTGTTAATTATTTCAGTATATTTAAAAAACAAACAAAAAACCCACCCCAAAACAAAACAAAAACAACCAAGCTAAAACAAACAAAGAAACCAAACCCCCCCCCCCAGTTTTTCTGAAACCGCAGACAAACCCTTTCAGGATTTTCCACTGCCAGTCTACAATCTTCCTGACTAATCATTTGGTCAAGTCATATCCATACAAAAAAGAAAGTTTATGCTGTGAACAGATTAGTGTTTATAAAACTAAACAAATGGCTCAAGATGGAAAAGAAAGTACTTAACAAAAAGATTTTCATATCTTTACTGCCAAATTGACCCTCCTGTGAAATGTACACTTTTAGAAAGGGCTGGAATGTTGAGAATTGCCTCAAGCATGAGGTCAGCTTTATCTCACACTACTGACACACACACAGTGACAGACAACTGTCAGCATGACCACCGACCACAAAGTACTACTGTATTGCTAGGCCACCCAGTTAGAGCATTTTAGTAGCCCTTAGGGCACAATTCTTACAATATTCCAGATACTATTTTGACAAATTCAACAAATAAAAGCTGAAAATTGCATGGCATTCCCCTTTTGAAGATTAATATAAATATTAAAACCAACTTTACCTCAAAGATTCAGATAATGGCGTTAAAGTGCCATCTCCCCGATCTACCACACGGAAGAAATTCAGCTGATCTCCTTCTCGATACACCAAGAAGGTAACTTGTTTGTTGGATGGCCCTTTCTCCCAGATCTCATCTCTACTGGGATCCATGTACTCAGCCATTTCCCTGATAGGGTCTTCCACAGGAACTACAAAGAGAAAAAACAAAATAAAACCAAATTATTATTATTATTATCATCACCTTTGAGAGCTCAGCTCAGTTTACAATGGGAATTCCCAACCTAGAAGATATGCTGAGTGTTTTCCAAGTGAAAATTAAGGAGGATTTCTCCCTTTTCATTCCTCTATAGATGATCCATGTAACCAAGTTTATCATCAGACTGCACCAATGCCTGATTCTTACTAACTAAATTTAAAAAACTATTTGTATAATGACATTGCAATGTAATTTTTCTTGCAGGTGAAGAATTACTCCTTTTAAGACTTGATGATTCTATGCATACAAAGATGCTTGTTAAACTAAGGGTAAATGAAAGGAAAAGGATGGTGCACTTGACATCCTAAGGAAGAAAAGATGGAAAAAAATCCCTCAATTTTTGTTAAGTATTTTTCCAATTAATTTGGAACTGAAGTCTGTTCATCTAAAATGCTTAGATAAGAGAAGTTGTTTACAGTTACAAGATGTTGCATGAAAACCATTATTTAACTGACTTAAAACCTACCTCTTCTAGTGTTAATAGGTCCACCTCGCATAGCCAGAACTAACTTCAGAGTGCAGCCTTCTGAAATGCTGTAAGTAACAATAAATATTTTGTAGCATTCTCTATTGTTTATGCTAACAATAATTTAGAAGCAATTATTGCAATTTTATTCTACCCTTACTTGTAATCATTCAAACAATAGTCATCCTTCAGCTCCGTATTATTCCAAATTAAGTGCTGCTGAGAGACAGGAATACCTAAACAAGAATAAACAAACAAACAAACAAAAAGTATTAAAATTGGAGCTTGGTGGGAGGGCTTCTGGGGAGTTTTGCTTTTTGAAGAATGAGGGGTAATGGAGGAGAGGTGAAAGAGGGTCACAGGGAAAAGAAGAAAGGAAGCAAGACAAGGACAGGCACTTGAAAAGCCTTCAAGTCATGAAATCCAATCTCCCAAATATAAAGTTTTCAGCAGGCTTGTGATCACACTCAGAGTTCAACAAAGGGTCTGCAGAAGTTATCAACTGGTTCAGACTTATTGAATACTTGCCCTTTTTCAGTCATCAGATGAAAGAGGTTTTTTCCTGTTATCTGTACCTCAGAGTTTTATGTCTACTGACAGAAAAAACAGGATAAAACTTCTAACTACAAAACTGCTGAATAATTTTATCACAGACTGATATTCTTTATTACTCGCAGTAAAGACAAGGTTGCATTAAGGTAACGTGGCAGCTCTATTACAGTGGTGACAGTTGTATATATGTTTTTAATCACCACTTGGTTTGGAACCTGGAAGTTCACGTGTACAACATAGTGCCATAGCAGTTAGTCAAACTTCATACTGCAAGCACTTTTATTTTGTTGTAGGTGTTCTTTTAGTCCAGCAGAACATTTTATTACCTACATCCAGTAATACTCATTTTCAACTCAAGTTCTGGGACAGATTTGGCTAAATAGCTTTTGTTAAAAGAAAGTAAGCATACTGAATACTTGTTCCTTATTAAAAATCTATACTCAACACAATGATTAACTTTGTTTCTTTTTGCCTGCACAGTCAACTCATGTAGATACAGATGTAATATGCATTAAAGATAATCAGCATAAGCTGATACAACCTGAGGTCTTCACACATTTTTACTAGAACACTGCCACTTTCCAAATTTTGGATAGAGTACAAAGCAGGACAGTTATGAAAGGATGAGACATCTCAGATCACAACAAAAAAAAAATTTAAGGCTAATAAGATGACGAATAGCTGTCTTGTTTGGCCTTTGGAAAAAAAAAATCTTCCCTTCAACACCAAAAAGAAGTACTGTTGTTCAATATGTCTAGTGAAATCCTTTCCTGACAAATTATAATTAAAATGAAAATCTATAGAGGCCAAGAACTACTTTGTCAAAAAGATCTAATCACTACTCTTCAGATTAAGCAGCAAATGCCATAAATATATTTTCCAAAAAGTTACATTAAAGTAACCTTATCTTATACTGCTGTCATTGCATGCTCAGATACATAAAAGGAGATGCAAGTAACAACGCTACACAGTAAGATTTCCCAAAATACATCAGGCAAGAGGGGAACACAAAGATCAGAGTCCTCCCGGTGGCTTCCAAAAACATCTCAGCTTCCCAAGGCTTGCAAGAGTGTTTACCAAGCTGTGGCAAAATGCCAGTTAAGTAGCCCCTTCCTAGCTGGAGGAAGGGCACAAAGCTACCAACACCCATCCCCAGCAAGGAACAAAAGGGGACCACATTCTGGTGAAAGACCAAGCAGATTCAACAGGCAAGTAGGAGACAAATGCAGAAAAGGAAGTGCACTTTGGAGGAACAGTCATTGAAAAAAAACCTAACGGCTGTTAATTGATCTATTTAAGTTTTAGAGAAGATTACAATTTCCTTTTCTTACCACAACTCACATCCAGATCTTCTCTTTTGTGAACGACCAACACAACTTTACTTCACCTGGATGGCATTTAACGTGAATCTTGTATCCTCTGAAGTCCACAAGACATTTATGAGGCGAATATATTCATATAGTAGACTAACATAATTGCTACTACACTGCCAGCTATTTAATAGCTGTTATTGGTTATGTTTCAAGTCTGCATGCAAGCAAACAAGAACAAGCTGGCAACAGCTAGAAAGTCCACAGTAAAGTTCTTTTCTGTGTTGTTTTGCAGTCTTCTGATTACAGTCATTACTGCCTGCACTTGTTATGATTTCGGCAGCCTCCAAGAGGCAATTTTCAATTATTTTGATAAACTGAGAGAGTATAAGTTAAAAAGGCTGGCTTGCAACTGGCAGTACTGCAACAACACATGTTTTTGTTCATTTAACAATGACAATGTATTTTTGATGAAATAGATGAAAAAACTATACTCTGCTGTAACAGGAAACAGGTAAGTCTGTATTACTAATTCCCATTTATGTTGCTTTCTAAGAATCCTGTATTTATACATGGAGGAAATGGTATGTGTTTTATAGGTTCAGGTGCAAGAAAACATGCATCAGCTGTTCTTTTTCTGGATTATAGTAACGCTTTCTTGAGGAGACATTTGCACACGAGATCAGCATGTAAAATTGACAACAATAATGAGAACTGCAAGATACCCACCCACTATCCCCACTTCCTAAGCAGCACGTGACTGTATCTAAATTGCTACTGAGAAAAGAAGAAAGCAAGGCAATAAGCTACATCTCAACACTCAAATGGAAGAGGGCTAGCCAGGTGAGGCTTTAAGAGGACCACAGAGTGTGCAGATTGCCTACTGAAATGGCTGCAGATGTACTGACAATCTGACCTACTGAAATGGGGGGAGGAGAGGAGACAAGTAGGTACTCTATCCTGTCTCTGAATCAGCATATCAGATACGCCCTTAAGCTTTACTCGGTTACTCTTCTTTCTAGCATGCCAAGTAGGCTCACCAGAGAGACTGATGTGGTTTCTGTGACACAGAAACATCCCCCCGTAGATTTCAGAACAAATTTGACTTTATGTTGTGGGTAGAAGGTTACCATGTTTAAAAACAAACATTTCAGAGTCAAAGTTCAAACAGTGTACTTATTTTTCATCCAATGTTGAAATTGCTGGATGGTTTCTTAAACATTTACTTTTTGCTCCTGCTTACAGAGAGGCTGGGCTGACAGTCTTACTTTCCCCCACAAACTAGCTAGGCTAGGGAAGAGGTGCAAAGGTGCACAACTTACAGCAGCAGGGCCATTTTCATAACTGTCAACCCCCCCAGCTTTCATCTGCATGATAGTAAGCTACGTTAGTGTAAATGCTGGTCAGTACTGACCTACTCGTTATCCTAGGGACTGACAAAGAGGAGACTGCAACAACAACCAAGTCACCAGTAACTGAATACAAGCCCACAAAATTACCTGACAAAGGTGACCTTATTTACACCTTCCAGATGCTGCTCTAACCATCTGATCTGGGGACAGGCTTGCATTTGCAGGAATGTTTTCCCAGCTTAGACAAGGCATAAGCTTAAAAAAAGCTGCATGAACTTCCTAGTCTCTATCAACACAGTAAAAGAGGCAAATGACAAAGCAAACAGGCAACATAAAGGAAAAGTAGTAGACAGAAGAAAGGCAAGATTGGTTCTGTTAAAAACTCTTTACACTTGTGCAACCTACTTACTCCAGTCCTGACAGAAGCATAGCTATTTTCTCTAACCCAAGCAGTAAAAAACATCATTATGACACTTTCTGAATTCACAGAATATTGAAAGAAATACAATACCCAGAAGAAGTCTGCTTGATATTCCCAGTTTCTTTCACTTAAGGTGAAGCTGCTGTACATAAGCAGCAAAATAACAACAGCAAAAAGACCACGGAAAAATAACAACTCTCATGATGAAATGAGAGTACACACACACAACAAAATTGTTGCATCTGTCATTCCCTG
>NW_010557972.1:0-4354 GCF_000687285.1 Phaethon lepturus | reverse complement strand
CTGAACACAAGCATTACAAATTAAGATGTACTCTGAAAGCTAGTTCTGTTTTTCCCCTTTACAATAATACATAAACAAAAGAACACCTAAATTTTCATCTAAGAAGGTAGACGTTTCCACACACACAGATCGTAAAATTCAGTTGCAGTCACTGAAAAAACACATGACTGAGTTGGTTTTTCTTATTTTAAAGCTAGCTATGAAAATGAAGGCCTTAACACTCTATACTGTAGAATGCAAATTAATTCCCTCAAGTTAATAATAATAATACCACCATCAAATCCCAAACCCCATCTCCTCCCTTGAGACTCAATGCTATCTTACTGAACAAACATGTTTATACACTATCTGAATGCTCCTTCTATAAAATTCAATATAATAATTGGTGTTTCCAAATGAAGAATACTAAACTTTGTCCATCCCAGCAGCTACAAATACTTGTGCAATGGAGGAAGCAAGAAGAGATCTTCTCAGTCAAAAAAAAGCAGCAGCTATTTCCTCTTTCAATGAAATCCTGATATTTTTTAACTACCATTCAAATGTTAAAGCTCAGTCTTTCGTATCACCTTGAAACTCAGGTACCATCCTATGTCCATCAATGCATGATCCTGCTTTCAAAGACAAATAATCAACAACAAGTAAAATCAATGGAGTAGGTAGCGCTGCTGGCAAGACTATGCTATGCTGCTGGCTGTGGGTATTCTAGCTTTTATGCCACCAGTAGAGACAAAAGGAGATATTTCTTCTCCAGTGTACCATTTTAAGAAGCTCATTCAGTGAATCTCAGACTAAGAGCAATTTACCCTGGGTGGCTCCAAAGTCAACATTATAACAAATCTTAATTTTTGCATAACAAGTGCTTACTTCACGTGGAACATATCTGAGGACAAATGCCAGGATCTGATCCAAACACACATCAGATCTGCTTTAACTTCAATTTACAAGTAGACTTGCACTGAAATTTCAGATGCATTACAAACCATTAATAAATTTTTACCCATATTCTGTACTAACTAAAACCAAGTGGAAACAGAAAGCTCGAGATCTGGAGCTCTTTCTTACTTGGGTACCAACGTCTACTACAGCTGTCTAAACAAACCCTTTCTACATCACATCATTAAACAGGCACCATGAATGACAAACAGTATCAGAAGTATACAAAATTCCTAACATGCCATCCATATTATCCTTTCTTATTAGAGTCCAGACAGTCTACAGCTATTGATATTCCAGTTGCTGACGTCGATCAGTTCATCTTGATTTAGTTTTATTACTAGCTTCTTACAATTAGAAGCATTGGTGACATTTGAACATTAACTTCTGCTATGAATCTAAATTTTGTTCTTTGAAATCTCAGGTCTCAGATCATTTTCCCAAAACTTGCCTTTTTGTATGCTTGCATACCATCATCCTCAACACCGAAATGAGACCACTGAAACAATACACAGACTAGGCACCCTATATAGTCTCCCAGCAGCGTAGGAGGCATTCGCCAGCCAGAAGTGCAGCTTAAGTGAGAGGTTCACACCCCATGAACAATACAATACAATACAAAAAGTGAAAAACCACAGCAGAAACAGGAACAGATGTAAGCTTTCTGCTTTCCATGCTAAATCACAACAGCAAAATTACTGTAGTTTTTCACTCCACTTGGGTGATTTATTGCTTGAACTTGTGCACTGTAATAGGAACTTTGTCACTGACAAGTTGTTAATTACCTTTCTACATGCAATAGCAACCCCAAATGCAACATGAAATTAATTTGTCATTGTGTGCCTGTCCCCTTCACACATAGCCAATCAATCTGTTTTCACTCTGTCTCCCATAAATCATATTAATCAGGACATTACAGATATTTTAACTCTGTTCTGGAGTATCGAGGTATTTCAACTGACTTCTTACAAATCAATGATAAGCACCAGTGAACTCTTATCTTTCATGTTTTAATGAAATTTATTTATTAATAATTAAGTCTACATAGCAGGCACCTAAGCCATTAGTTACCTTATCATCCTATGAGCTACAACATTTGGGCAAAATTTTGAATAAGCAATATATCATAACTTTTATTAGCGAGCTGTTCTTCTAATAAGAAGTTATGATACTTTTTTAAGCTAGGCCTATCGTAAGACCCAACGTACAATAATAAGCTGTAGGTATAATTCAATATGTCTATTCACATTCTTCTGTTTTGGACTACAAGAAATCCAAATTCCTCTTCCTCACATCTCCCACTGGTTTCTTCATGCATCCTTTAAAGCTCACTCCACCTATACTGTCCAGATAGCTTGCATTCTCCTGTACTCATGCTCCCTTTTAATTCACTCTTAGTTAGCATTCTATCATGTATCGGTTTCTCTCTCTCTCCCCTACACCTATATTCAGTCATAGAGAAGAACGACGCTTTCCTTTTCTTGTTTCACCTCTAGCCTCCAGAAGCATCTCAACACATTCTCCGACTTGTGATTAATTATGGTCCTGTCCACAGGAACACACAAAAGCATGTCCACATAGCTGCACTAATGTAGCTACACTGATGTAAACTCCAGTTATCTGCATGGTGGAGCTTCTACTATGCGACCTCACTAGCAAAAAGTCACCCCTATTGTTACAGTGCTTCTGTGTTTTAATAATTGTGTCAGCTACTTTTTTTCCACCCATTAGCGCAGATTTCCGTAAGAGGAGGAGAGTGTCTTAAATTCAAGTCTAAAGCATCATATTACATCTCCCAGAGGGTTGGTTCCACACACACAGAAGCATGAAAAACACATACAGGAATACTGAGGAATGAGAGGATCCCTTTTACAGTCAGCAGCTCCAGTACTCTCAGCTTATGCAGCTACGCAGTTCTTTAACTCCTCCAAAGTGAGAAAGAAGATGCAATACTGCAAAGTAGCTAAAGTATGTATACATATATATTTCAGATCGCATTCTTTCATGCAGGATCATTCTCATCATAGAGGGAAAGGGGTAAGAGACGACTAACCTACATCTTTTCTTGCATTAGCACCAGGCCTGGCCTCATAATTTAAGGGAGGCTTTCACTTTGCACGACGTGCCAAGTTCACCTCTAAGACAAAGCATTGCTCAGACAGACCTCTACCAACAAAAGATCACTCACCTAAACAAAATTTAAATCAGTAATTTCAAGCTGCTTTTGGGGTCTGCCTGCACTGCAGTTACTCTTGTGACTGCAGTATCATAAACAAACCATAAACTGACTAATGAGAAGCAACAGCCATACCACCTAGTTTAAAGTATGCTCAGACAATTGAAGTATAGACATACTGCAAAACTCAAGTTTATAACCTGCTAGTTAACAAATAACTTATGTCAGAGAAGCCTTTCAACAACAAAAATACTACATCCCATATAATATCAAAATGATTTACCATAGGCTTTCCAAGATTTATTTTAATAATGATATAAAAAAAGAGCAAAAATACCAATTCCGGTGAAGGCTAAGCCATAAACTGATCAGAAAAGGTAAGAACAGAAAACCAACTCAATTCCTATTAAACCTAAGCCATAAACCGAGCATCTTGCTTATACATATTACTGAACAAGTAATTTGAATTAACTGGTTTGGTTTTAGCAATTATAATTTGTAAAACAAGACTCCCTCTAAAGCAATAAAGATTATGCTGAAATAAGAGAGAATAGTACCTTCCAGTCTTTGAATTTTAGCTTTCACAGAAATAACTGTTTCAAATGGGGAAACTCGCAGTTCAAAGCATGTTCCTGTGAGCGTCTCAATGAAGAGCTCCATAGTTTCATAAAAAGGAAGCTTGTAGTGAAATGGTCCCATATTATCTTCATTGAAAAAAGGAGGCTCTTTCTTGTTGGCCATTACAAAGGATTTACAACTTCTTTGTAAGAAGATC
Organism: Phaethon lepturus; assembly: GCF_000687285.1. Classification (NCBI taxonomy): domain Eukaryota; kingdom Metazoa; phylum Chordata; class Aves; order Phaethontiformes; family Phaethontidae; genus Phaethon; species Phaethon lepturus. The sequence goes on along the minus strand of NW_010557972.1, from coordinate 470 downwards.
TGTCAGGAGACTATATTCCACTTCCAGCCCAGTTAGCTTTGAGGACAGGTGTGGGGCATTGCTGTTCATGTTTGGGGTTTTTCACCTATAAAGCAAACAAGCACAATTCTAACGGCATTTGAACATAGCTGTTAAAGACAGTTTGAATTTATTCTTGATTAACAATAAAACAGCTATTAAGAAGCAGTAAAATAGTATCTAGGTCGTGCAATAGATAACCACAAACGATATTAGTAACATCATAGTTTCAGGACTCTAGTTTCAGTCAACATTCCAGGTCCTACCACCTACCTTCTTGTTTTTGTTTTCACGAACAAACGACATGACAACCCGATCTGCGATATTAACGCCCCAAGGCTCCTGACAAGGGCAGAGCCCTCAGCCGGAGAAGAATTCCAGAAGGACATAAAAACACGGACTCGTCCAGGCTCGGGGCAGGCAGGGGAGGCAGCAGCATCTTTGCCCCGGCA
>NW_010557971.1:0-2424 GCF_000687285.1 Phaethon lepturus | reverse complement strand
CGCCGGAGCGCGCAGGGAGCTCGCTTCGGCGCGTGCTAAGGCTGCGACCCCTCCGCTCCTCCCCACCCGCGCCAGCAAAACCTCCCTCGGCCACGTGCTGCGTTTTGGGTGCGTTCGCTTTCAGCCAGGGCAGTAGCTCTGCACGGGCCCCTTTCGCTCTGTGCCGAGCCAGTGTTCACAGCCGCGCCCGCGCGGGGCTGCGCAGCAGCAGCTCCTCGTCACGCTCACGCGAGTTACCATTTCTCCCTGCACCGTGGTCAGCAGAGCCGAGGCCTCCAGCCGGGGCGGGGGCCGTCCTGCCTTAACTCCTGTGCGTAGGAGCGCATTTATTTTCCAAGATCTCCATTTGCTGTTCGCTGTCTCAATACAGCCACTGAGCTTTGTATTTGGATCACACGTTTATTTTCAGTAACAGCTGCTTTATTTTCGGTAACTGCTTTTATTTCTTACTGCCCAACAGAGTACTCTCTCTTTTTTCCCCTTAAGAATGATCTCAGCTTTACTTTGGCCTCCAGTTTTCTTGATGCCTGTCGTATACTTGGTTGCATATAATGTGCAAAACCAAAAATAGCCCCTGTACAGAAAACGGCCCTACAGGGAGGAGCATCAGCTCCCCGTCCAGCTCTGCTGGAACTCGCGTGGAAGAGCCAGGCTGCAGTTTGCGCTGCTTAGCAGAGGAGCCCATGCAGCACAGAGCAGTGCTGTTAACCCTCTCCTGGCCATCAGGACGAAGGAAAAAAGGATGTAAGGTGTTAGGCGATCTAAGGAAAGGGGCTTCAAAGGCCTCTCAACCGCTGCAGCCACAGGCGTGGCAAGACCGCAGCGGCAGCTGCAGGAGTGCAGCGGCAGCTGGTGGTCCTGGGGGCCGCCAGGCCAAGCGACGCGGCGGGGAGGGGGCACGCAGAGTGGCATTACTCCCGTCCCTGCAAAGTGGAGGGATGTGTGGTAATTTATCAACACTCTGCTGTTGATGAATACTTAGTCCCCAGTCTATCACATCTCTCTTCACCTCCTCTGTCTCCCTCCCCATCATTTTATTAGCCCCACGCTCCCACAGTCCCTGAAATCCATGAAACAAAAGGCCGGGTTCTGCTTCTTGGGATCAGGAGAGGAAGCAAGCACACGTTCCCGCAATCATTTCCACAGCGAGCCCTGTGGGTGTCAAAGCCAGGCGCGCTGCCTGCGTGGCAAGGGGCTGCTGCTCTGCGTGGAGGCTGCGGACCGCGCGGCGCGGGCACAGAGCGGCGTGGTTTGTGTTTCTGACCCAAACGCCAGTGTACCTGCGTACTCGTACCGGTGGCACCGATAAGGAATAGCTTTTACGCGGGCACTGGGTGGCCAGTGAAAATCGGGAAAAGGCGTGTGCGAATTACTAGGTCCCTCTGAGCCCTGGTTATGTCATTAAGAATTGTTACAACTGCAAAAGAAAGAAGAGGAAGGGAAGTGTCTCGTCCCCTTTGGCAACTGCAGGTCAGACAACACCCTGCTGGACCGAGCTCATGGGGGATCCAAAATCCTACAGTGCTAGTTGAGCACAACATCAAAACCGCGCGGCCGAGGAAGACGGCAGGTTCTGCTCCCGTCCACCCATGGAGACAGAAATCTGGTCTGCAAACCTGCTAAATTCCTGTATGAACACCGTCCTTTCTCAGGGTCCCTGCGGTAGGAGCCACAGGTAAAGGTGGCTCGTGAAAGACGGTGCGGGCAGCCACAGTGCTGCACCATGAGGAGCCCTGCGGCCTCCACGGGCTTCTGCAAGGCATAGATGGCACGGCATGGAACACGTGGCCTCTAAAACGGTGCAACATCTGTCTGAGAGAAATTTTTCTACCATCTCAGGAGCCATGGTCTTCTGCTTTAAGACTTAAACATCTTCGTCTATTCTTCTCTGTATGCCAGGATGTGTCTTAAATTCTGCCAGCCTTTCCCGTACCTCCGCCATTAAATGTATGACATAAAGGATTACGTGCTCCCATACACAACCCCCTTTTTGTTTAACACGATGCTAATATACAAGACTGCCTTTTCAAAATAATTCATTAAAAAATGATCCAGACCCATTTTTTGCCTGGATTATTATACTCATTTTATTCATTTTGTAGACAGCAAAATCATAAAGTGAATATTAACGATTGTGATTTTACCCGGCATTATTTAAAGCTAACATGGTAAATGTTTACTTACAGCCGGCAGGAATTCTTCTACCTACAGATCAGTTATTTCAGGCCACCGTACTGACTGCATCACGCGTGAGTTTGGGGCGAGGCGCGCATGCCAACTCGCGGCACACCACAGCCTCGCTTCTCTCCGATGGAGAGACAAACAACGCTGCTCCACCGCGCGCGGACCTCGTGATGCGACAGCAACGCCGAGCGAAGCGCTTGCGCCGGGTCCCGGCACCACCACGATGAAGTAATTCAGAGG
>NW_010557970.1:0-3797 GCF_000687285.1 Phaethon lepturus | reverse complement strand
TTTTTTTTTTCCCCCCCAAACTCCCGTATGAGCTCTGCAAGCCTTGCGCTTGAGCCTAGACCCCGTCTGTGATGTCCCTGCTGTCCGCAGGACTCTGGGAAGCTGCGGATACGACGTTTCAGCCCCCGAGCATCCTGTCGGAATGCAAAAGGTGTTTCTTCCTGTCCTCCAGCCCTCGCCACGGGTGCCTGGGTGAAGGCAGGCTCTGGGCAAAGACTGTGGGGATGCTGGGGGGGAGAACGCGTCACTGCTGCAGTGGGTCCCACTGCAGGTGCAAGGGCACGGCTTGACCCGTGGGCAGACACGCTGTGCCCCCGCCTTCCTTCCTGCTATAAATGGCTTTCTCCTTGATTAGTGGTCTCTCTCACCACTTCTGTTTCAATGGCCTAACTTAGAGCAGGGCTACAAATTTGCATCCCTACAGCCAGCTCAATGTCCTTAATTATACGTGTCTTTATATGTCTAGGGAAAATTTCAGGTTTGAAAATGGATGGAGAGAGGAAAGGTTTCTATATTTGTAGGGCTATGCATTTTTCCCATGTAGTATTTCCGGTAAAGACATCTGGGGCTGCTTCTCATTTATGGTAAGGCTGCTTTACATGAATACAAAAGGGAGTTTGGAGAATGAATAATGGTGTTTTCTGCCATGCTGAAATGGTGTGTTAAGCAAAGCTGAGGGACTGGCAGAAACGGGACACTCACCAGAGTCCCGACGTCCGAGCGCAATGGCCCCATTCTGAGACGCTGTCACTGGAACCACCTCCACCCTCCCTGTGTGGGACACCCAGATCTTCTCGTGGAAGTCACTTTTGTAACAGTGAAGGGAACATCTTGCTTATCCTGGTTTTGAGAGAGGGATAAAAATGGACAACCCCCCCAAAAACACAAGCCAGCAGAAATTCCTTGCTGTAGAGCATTTATTCATTGCTCGTTATAGTGTTCATCACAAGCTTCCTATTGTATCTGGCCCTTTGAGCAGCCTTTGACCATGCAAAATGTATCACAGAAAGATGTGGCTTAGTCTGGTCTACTGGGAGTCAAACATCATCTCTTCATGATCTTCTCAAACATGCCATGTTTCCTGGGCTTGCTTATAGTACCTGCACGGATACTTTTTTCCTTAGCTTTTTGCTTTTTTTTTTTTTCACCATAAATAATCTGGGCAAAGCTCACCAGCCACAAACCATTGCTGTTTTCAGAGCATCTGCGAGATTTTCCCATTTCAATCAGCTTCCTACAAGAAAGTCACAGTACGATCTTCTCTAGAATGAAGAGGAAACATGACAAAGCTTACAAAGCTTTCTCCTTGCTTGTAATGCATCAACCACAGTCTCTTCCATTTCCCCTTCTAAAACAAGGCTGGAAAAGTCATCAGGAAGATGCATTCATTCATTTAATAAAGGTCATTGAATCAGGAAATGAAATGGAAAAGTAATTTACGCTAGATACTTTCTGGTGTTTTATGCTATGTAACACTCTGGGAGATGGTTCCTTTGCTTTGTCACCAGTTCAGTTCTGTCCAAGTCCCACGGCAGATATCAATATTTAATATGCTTTATAGATGTCAACTGTTTTTGTTGGATTGTTTATTGCCCTTCTATTGTGAACATAATATCCTAGCAAATGATGAAAAGTACCTGCTGGCTAAATGAAAATGCCAGATGCAAACAATTCTTGTTCATTTACAGATGTATCGTAAAAAATGACAATCCTTCCTTCAATTTTTCTTGTTAATGTCCCTTGTTGGCCACAGAAGTGTTCCTGAATAAGTCTGCTCCGTGCCTTGTTACTAGATGAGTTGGAAAAAAACCCAAAAAACCCAACCCAGAATGAAGACAACTGCCAGGGAATTCAGCAGGTCTGATTCTACTCTTCTCATTAGCGTAAATCTAGGATATCATCATGGAAACCAGTGCAGCTAGTGGAAAAGAAATTCACGTGAAGACAGAATTGATTGAACGTGCATGAGAAATACAAGCAGCTGAACTGAGTAGTGACTCTTGATCACATTTGCCTTTGACTCTGTGTCCAAAGGGATGTCACAGGTCAGGGCAAGGGAACTACATGTGTTGGGGAGGTCAACGAGGCCAGTCAGGCAGGACATGTGCTGCTGAATTGGAGGAACTGCAACCCTGGTGGTGGTTTTAGACCTCCTTACAATGCTGACTTCTGTTCCCCTGAGGATGGCATGGCAACATGCTTTACCTGCAGGCTGGCACCGGAAACAACCCACCACATCTGTCTCGCCTGAAGTAGCCCATGATGCAGCAACGTACATCAGGCTCATACCTCAAGTTTTCCCATTTCCACTTTTATGTCAGCATGATACAGTTCTGCGTCTTTAAAGACTGAGGTATTTTGGTTACTAATGGAGTTTTCTCCATGGTGTTTCCCACGTGCAACTTTCACATTCAGCCAAGAGAAGGTCCTGGTTCAAAGACTCTAGGTGAGGAACAGACAAAATGTCTTCTGTGGTGAAAACGCAGCTCAGCCCAGAGGCTGCTGAGAGTGCAGTCCCTCTGCCTCTGGCTCTTCACATAAGGAAGCTGTAAAGCAGCCCTGACTGCGGGGTCCCGAAAGTAAACTGCCCATGCTTCACTCTTCCCAAGAAAGCAAACAGTGTCAGGCTCAGGGTGAGAAACCTTCTTTCTTCATAAAGAGATTGATGGCCTCCTAAACACATGTGGCATTGCGAACTTCCAAGTTAGGCATGCATCTTCTTCCAAACTGAAAAGGGTTTGAAGTTGTTTGTATAAAGCTATGGATTCTATAAACTAATCTTTCAGAGGTTTGGGGCAAACATACTCCTACAATTTTTCTTCACTTGTACGACAGGTCAGCAAAAAAGGCCTGAAAGTTTATTCCAGTACAGAGTAACACCTAACAGTGGAATTAACCGTTCGCTAAAGCGGTCACACTTAACTAACGTCTATAAAATCTTGTCTTAGTACCTGAAAAATCAAAGGAGGAAATGTATCTTAAGTAAATATTTATACTTAGATGATCTGAGATCTTCCCAAAGAAGCTGTTTCAACAGCTAGTATTTTCATGCTTGCATCTTTTTTCCCCCCATGGTTTCTTAAGATTTTTTTTCCTATTCCTGTCACAGGCACACAAATATTTCACCACAATTACCTGTGGATCTTCCTGCCCCGAAATGCGTTCGGTTTTAGAGGTGGTGCGTGGCCGTGGGTGACACACTGGCAGCTATTGCTTCAGTCGCCAGGGCACAAAGAAATGAAGAAGTTACATCTCCTTGGTTTTATTGAGGTTAAATCCAAAACACAACCAGGAAACACTGACCTGTTATTCCCCTCCTGGGCATTTGTTGTTTATTGTAAATATTTGTACGTGAAACTGCAAAAAGAGCTGAGACCTATCCCTGTGAGATGTCTCTGCAGAAAACAAGTTAAAATCTGTCTCTCTGAAAAGCACATCGTAGACGGCGACTTTTTTCTTAAATATTTGTACGTGTGAAAGCAGTAGGGAGCTTTTTGCAGGTAGAAATACTGGAGAAAAGGGGATGTGTTTGCCCAACTTGAGTAAACTTCAGGTAAAGCAGGATAATGTGTTTCAGAGTAGCTGCTTACAAGGAGCTGGAGCTGTTAATTTGCAGCTTGGAGTATTTTACCGTCGGCTTTGGGTGCTGGAATATTGAACACGGTCCCTCGGTCTGCACCTCCTGGCTGAGGTGCTGCAGAGGTTTGGCCGAGGGTGCCACGGGAGCCCGGGGGCAGGCGGTGGGGGTCTGCCCTACGCCTGGGCGGGCACCTGCGCGCCCCACGAGAGCCCCCGCA
>NW_010557969.1:3197-14233 GCF_000687285.1 Phaethon lepturus | reverse complement strand
GGGGGCCGCGAGCGCCAACGTTAGGTGTTTCTGGGGGGACATGAAGGCTCACATCCCGCCCCTGTCCCAGGAAGATGGCTGCTGAGTGCTGGTGGGTCGGGTCGAGGGAGGTCACGCTCGGGATCCGGACCTCAGGAACATATTTGGGACCTGATGTAATGATAAGGCGTGACATTATGCCAGCCTTCAGACTCGCTCACCTCACAGGCATGTCGTTAAGGTTTCCTCTCTCCAGAGGTGTAAAGCACTTCTGTTGCAAGCCCAGTAAAAGAAGGTACTGTCTAAGGGTGGAACAGAAAAGGCTATGGAAGATTTGCCAAGAAAGTGCCTGTGCTCTTCTCATTCCAAAACACGGCAGGCTTAAAAAAAAAATTTTGAAAAGTATCAAAAGGCACCCAGTGATTGTTTTTTAGGAAACAAAAGAAGTACTTATGGGTTAGCTTTTCCAAGTTGCTGCATTAGTAGATATACTAAACAGACAGCTTGATCCGGATGAGTCACACGGCAGAAGAGGAACAATGACCTGTGTGTTCCTCCAGTACAAATTATTCATTTTTCTCTGTCAATAAAGACTTTTTTTATATAATTGCATTCAGGCAGCCAATCAGGAAGGTGTGGCTATCTGAAGATCACCCCCTCCCCCAGGGAGTCAAATCTATTTGGCAGGGTGTCAGAATTTCAGGATACCCTAAGGCAGGCCACAGCATCTTAAAATAACTTAAACACGCCTCGTATCATGCCTGGATGTTGAATCAGCCCAGAGATGTCAATCACATACTGCCGTTCATGGCAGAATCACCTCAGTTGCTCTGATCCTCACTTTTGAACTTACAACTTCCCTTCACAGGAGTCAGAGGGGAGTGTGGGTATGCGTGTGTGTTTGTGTGTGTGTGTAATTCCCCAGTCTCTACAACAACAATTCCACCCTTTGAGCCTCCTTGTTGGGAAACAGCCCTTGCAGAACAGCAAGTTCCTCTTTCACAACAGCTAGTTGCTGAAAGGAGGTGGCACAGCTTAGCAACAGCAGTAGGAGACAGCAAACCTGGGCCTTTCCCTTAGAAGTTTATAGGGTTTTTGCTACCAACAGGCACTCCGACGTGATTTAACCCCACTGAGTTATTCCCAGCTTGGGCCCTCTAACTTGTTCAGAAGTATCTGCTCATCTCAAAGGTGTCAGTTCTCCCAGAGCTCAGCTTGAGACACTAGGTCTGGTTTTTCAGAGGGTCTAAGATTCCTCTGGTATTACATTATACCCATACATGTTATTGCTGTTACTGTGGTGTTTATTTATCTGCACTGGAACGGTATCCCGCAGATCAGGACCCTGCCGTGCTGGATCCATACGCACTCTAAATCCTTACCAAGTTCAGTTTACCACTCAGCTTCTCTGGAGAACACGCAGCACGCAAAACCAAAGATTCGAAACAGATATATTTGTCAAAGTATCTTACGTACTCCCTCATACCTTGTTTTCTCCATCTGTAAACTCAGGGTAAAAATATGGATCTGTGTAAAATACTTTGGGATGCAAAGCACTTTGTAAGCCCAGCCCATTGCATTGCTCTTCAGTTTAGAAACACGTGATCTTCTCTGCTTCACCTGCTGTCATGGCATCCTTGAACGTGTGGTCTAACAGATTGTATCGATACTCACTGAACTAAGTCTAAGAATTGACTTGCAAATAAAAAAAAAAGGATCCTCTTGTTATTATGTCTGGGATTGGAATAATCCATTGCTACAAATTAAGGAAAAATAGAGAGTTTCGGAAATTGGCTTCACGCTTTTGTTGCGTGACTTGGAAGTCCCCAGGTCGAAGCCCTTGCCTTATTTTTTGCAGACCACTAGGTGGAAGTGCTGCTCCACCTCAGCCTTGCCATCCCAAGCCCTGTGGCATCGGCAGCCGGGGCTGGAACAGCCCCTGACAAATTTTTTTTCACGGGGAGGCGAAAGATGAGGAACCAGGCGCCTCGGTTCCCTTTTTTTCCAAAGCAGAGATTCGGTTCCAGTGCACACAGTATCGCAGGAAACATATATCAAAATCAATATATAATGAAATCATAACAACAAGGCTTGTGACAGCGAGGCATAAAACCTGGAATGTGCCTTCAGAAGGAGAGACAGATGAATTTGTCAAGCATGCCATAACACAAGCCTTTTATGAATTATTAGTAATTTATAATACACTTTGAGAGGAGTGGGGAGAATCTAGGGAAATGAATGGGCTTTCTTGGCTTTCTCCTGAAGTGACAAATGTCTTTTTTATTCCATTTTCTCTCTCCCAATTCCCAGCTTCCAGCCTCTGCCTATAAGCCCTCTTAGCACGCAGTAACTCTATACCTCCTTCTTCTGCTCTTCCTGAAATGAATTATCTCCTACAGCAGCTTTCCAGGGCAGGGCCTGCCAGAAGGCAAGCTCAGGGGGTGAAGTCCTTTCCTACATTTGTCTGTCCAAAGCCATTTGCCCTGCAGCCTCACTCAGAGCTGACCTAGTAAAACCAGACAAACAACTCACAGCCATCTCCCTCCTCCCTGCCGCCTTCTCCCCCTCCCCTATTTCTGCCCTCTGTGCTCTCGTTCTCTCCCCTGAGCAATGTAAGTTTGCTCACTCTTAAATCCTGGGACTATCAGGCACTTCATATGTCCTGCACGGACCAAACGCAGAACACAGAGCAGAGTAATCCTGAAGGGAGAGACAAGAAAAATGGCAACACAGGAGGGTTAAAGGCAGGCTGAGCCTAGCAAGCATCGTCTAGACTTTCAGTCTCATGATTCAGTGTGTCTGATGTAAAACTATTTAAATAAGAGTTATGTAAATAACGTGGCAGACAGATAGATTATTTAATATAATCAAAGCGAGATAAAGCCCGGGCCCCAATCCTTCCCTGAAGTAAGGCTGCTTTGTGCCATCCTCACGATGCAAACAGCCCTGAGGCCAGAAGACCCAGCCAAGGGAGGATCACCCCCCTGCAAGGAGAGAGCCTCCTGGCTTGCAACCAGCACAGCAGCTCCTACACAGCTCCTCCATTCCTAAAGCCAAGCAAAGGGGCATTCATGAGAAATCTCAGTATCCAGCTGGTCTCCGCTACCATATTAGCGCCTCAGAGCCCGTGTCATCTGGGATCATTTGGAGCAGCCTTCTTCTGAGCTACCTGGAGGATTTGCCTTCAACAGAGCCAGCAGAGGACTGTGACCAGGGGCAAAGTGGGTGGGTAATAAAATGAGCAAACCTTTTCCCTACCTCTTCACCTTCTGGCAGGGTTAGCCTCAAAAATAGGGTTTAAAATGGCCCATCAGGTAGGGTAGCACTTCCCTCTCATTATCTTGTTACCACCTTTAGCATGTTTGTCTGGGTTTTACCCGCTTTTAAACTTCCCAGGGCATGTCAGCACCACAGCAACTGCATGCAGGATAGGCCCAGCTGACCTAGCTTCAAATCACCTCGCTCGGGGACCAACAGCAATGTAAACACAGGAGCACAGGTCTCGCTAAGGGCTGCAAAACCTGCTGGAGAAGCTGGCCCTGCGCACAAGCAGTCAGTGGCCGCAAGACCACAGGCGAATGCAAGGCTGGTTTGAGTTTGTTGACTCCAGAGCAGGAGCTGTTGCAGTGCAAGCGTGCCCTTGTGTAATGTGTTTTCCACCAGTTCCCCTAGGACACCAGGCTTCCCACTAACTCGGTTTGGTTTTTTATTTCACAGTGAGGTAACGCCACTTTCTTGACATTACCCCTTTAAACTCATAGGCCTGGCTTGACTGTCCCTATGCTAAGATCAACACGTGGGCAAGTTTAAAGTTTAAGTAAGGACTGTGCTGCTGGCACTTTCCACAGTACCACACCCTCTTGCCTCCTCTTCCCATTCAGGTCACTCATAACTCTCCTGACTACACCTTTTTTTTCCCCCCTCTCCTTTTTCTTAAGTAACTTGGTATCTGCTCAATCTAATCTTCTCATCCACTTTGAATGGGACCAACCAGTTCTGCTTCCAGACATGGCCTGACCCACAGATAATCTTTGCAGTTGCATGACCATGTCAATTAAGGACAGTTTGTTTGTTTGTTAAGCCAGGAGACTTAAAACTACCAAGGACAGGTTTATTCAGGTATAAATATGCTTTGTATGGATACAACATAGTCTCCCTCCCACACGGCAATGCAAGGGAGTTAAAGCAATATGACTGAAGCCAGAGCTGGCCTTTTTTACGTATACACATCAAGAACATGTGGCCTCTGCACACACACGACCAAGGCAAGTACACACAAGTCCCCTCCCTCTCTGTCACAGTCACTCAATGGCAGGCAACAATTTAATGCATCTTCTTTCAGCTTGCAAATGGTGGTAACCATCTAAAGGCAATTTGAGCGAGGAACAGATTTACTCAGACTTCCTCCACTCCTACCTTCTACCCAAATTAATGTTGGAGTAGATAAGGCTGGAGAGCATTTCCCTTCCCTTTTTCAAACCTTTCCTTAGTTTAAATGGTCTGACTCATCACTCATCAGCAACACAAAGATGACAAAACGTCTGTTCCCCCCCCCCCAATATTTTGGCATGATTTTACTATCAAATTAGGGTACTCTATCCATGCCAGTTGGGAAAGAAAAAAAAAAAAATGGGCTCCTAGCACACTCATTGTATATGATTAGGATTTGGGGAGGGTGCGGAGCATAACATCATCATAGGCAGAAAGTGAAAACAGCCAAAGGAAACGCCTACACTCTTCCTTTACAAAAGCTGCTTGTTGTGTCTGTCTGAACAATTGTGAAAAAACCTGGAGGGGAATTAGAAGGAAAAAGATAACTGACTTTATTAAGAGCAAAAGATTGATTGAGCAATTGATTGCACTTAATTGGAACTGTGCGAGCAAGGGAGAGGATGTCAGGTATTTTTTTTCCTGGTCTCACAGAAAGGCCAGCCACAGAACTCTACAGGCAGGAGACTGAGTTACCGAGCTCAGAGCTTAGGTTTGCTCTTTCTCTCAGGGCATTGCTTGCCTGGAAGCAGCTGGCTTTGAGAGTTGACCTTTTCCACAGCACTGCCAATCACAATATTTGAGGCCTCAAAAAGGAGGAGGAACTTAAGAATCACAAGGTTAAACTTCAGAGGTTGGTTTGTGCATCTGTTTCTTTCCAGAGCTTTTGTTCTTCACTTCTGAGGTACAATCACATTCATAGGATGCTTTCTTCTGTAACGACAATGTCTAGAAACATTTTAGGCTTGGGTTTTTTTGTTGTTGGATTTTTGTTTATTTGTTTTAAGAGAATGGCAAGATTCCCATCTTATCAATTCATTTCAGGAATGGAGTCCTTAGAAGAAAAATGTTGTCCAATTCATAATAATGAAATCTAGAAGAATTACATGACTAAACCTCACTAACCAAAGGGACAGAGACAATACTGTTATGAGGCATATTTTCATGAAGTAGAGACTTCATTTTCTGGAGTTATGCACATAGTAATGAAGCTGCAGCACAAGAGAGAACTAGCTCAGAGTTTCACAATCTTTCTCCCCAAAACAATCCTCAAGGGGAAAATGATAATGTACATGAACAGTTAAAATAAAGCAAAACCTGAGCTAACCCCTTTGAATGAACCAATTCCTGTTCACATATTGTTATTACCTTACAATATATATTACCTTAATTTTCCTCTTAGGCAGCAGGAAGGACAGATATTCATACTGCACAGATAAGAGTGTGATTTCCAGTGAAAACAAAGGTTCCAGCAGTTGGGCTTGGATGTGCTTTGTTTAAAATCAAATTGCAAGGTACGCAGGCCTCAAACTTATCTAAACAGCACAGTCAGTAGACAGAGTCACTGAGCCGTTGGGGGGGAGGGAAACAGCCAGATCAACACAGCCTTCATTTGCCTGGGTGATCACTTTGTTTAATTAATAATAATTAATTTACTAAATCACTAATACATACAAAGCCTTTTTGCCTGTGAAGGCAAGGATCCAAGCTGGATGGTCAGGATGCCCTGTGTACAGCTGTGCTCCAGCTTCCCAGGTATAGGCAGCTGGTACCCTGTTGAGCTGCGCACTCTGATGATGCGTTTCACACCCACTAATCTCATTTGCCTACTCTAAGCAAGAACTGAGGCTTTGCCCGAGTACGTTTGGATGAGCAAACTTGGTAAGAAAGCAAAATAAGGAGCAATGTTGCAAGAGCAAATGGCCAGTTTTGCAGATCAAGGCAATAACGGATGGCCATAAAAATGGTAGGACTGAACAGCTGTCTTATGTCCTTCCTCCCCACAAACACCATGTGAAAACAAAACCATTAAAAGCAGCACCAATTTTTCCATTACCCCTTCTAGTCTTCCAGTCTGAGTCAAGAGCCACACGGATACAACCAGAAGGCTAAGGAAACAAATAACACCTTTTACAGTGAGGCTTTCCATACCAAGTTCCTTAGGACTGAGGGACAGACCAAAGGGGGAGAAACCAGCATAAGCTCATCTCTGTCAGACACACACCTCCTGTGCCAGCTGCCACAGTTGCCAGCCTCCTACAAGCCTCTCCACAGCCACCTTCTTTCCTGCCCATCTGCCAGGGGTTACCACTTTCCCAGGTCTGCCAGCTGAGCTGCTCGTCCGAGCACTCCCTCACCCATTCCAGTCAAAACAAGCTGGGTCAGCTAAAGTAGCCTGCCGTGCAGGTCTTTCCTAACCCACTTCACTGGGAACTGAGATGGGTTGGGAAACCGCAAGGTGAGCAATCCCACCGACAGACCCGAGAAGTCAGTAACCTTATGGCAGGAGGGCAGCGACTGGCGATTGGAAAAAGTCAACCCTGGCAGCCAAGAGAGTCCCTGTCACTGAGCCTTTACAGTCCTACTTGCAGCGCGCCCACCCCGCGCAGGACCACTCGAGCAGTCATGCACGCGATTCTCCTCTTTTTGCAAACTGCCACATCACTCCGCAGCTACATTTACCTGTAGCTAGTGCTCGTTAAGTGCTTTGAAGATTAAAAGCACAGATACAAGTGTTAAATATTGTAATTATTCTTACTACATAACATTGCTGCACTGAAAGTAGGGAGGGGTTGTTTTTCCGTGTTTGTATGTGGGAATACCATGACAGCTGCTCCTTTCTGTAGGTGAATTGCTGCCAAGGACCTTGATAAGGGCTTGTGCTTGAAGGAAAAGGACCGAGTCTGGGAGTTTTCTTGGAGTGCTGCATACCACAGCAAAATTAAACTGTGCTCTTACCAGGTTTCCACTGTCAGAGCTTATTCCTACACATGCTGATTACTCCGAGCTGCCTCTGGCTCCAGGAGGAGCAGCCGTGACTCCCAGCAGCTTACCAGGACTTGATCCTACAAGTAGCACACAGAAGAAAACACACTCACCCGAGAGCCCCGCTCAGACAAACAACTTAGGAGCAGCCCCACAAGCATCAAATCCCAAAGTTCGTGCTACTGTTTTATTGAGCTCACACTTGGGGCTTTAGGAGAGAGCTCTTCCTGAATTAAGACCAGGGCAGCCAGGGGTTTGGGCTCTTCTTTCTGTTAAGGACACCTTCTGACCTTCCAACACTGCAAAAAGCGGTGAGCCTGGGTGCTGTTTCCCTATACACTGCACGATTCCTCTGCAGTCTGTCTGGCACTGCCATCACTAAGCCCACATAGCCAGGAGGAGTAGCTGGGGTAAAAGCCCCTGGGCTTAGTCCATTCTTCTTTATTCTCAGAAACAGGTGGGAGAAAGAGGTTGAGAGAGCAGCATATAGTTCGTTACCACCTTGCAAGTGCCCCAAATTATGCCAGGGGCTGGGCTGGCACCTAGCTGGCTTTCTGTAGCCAAGCACAAACAAGGCTGCGCTGAATTTGGGTCAAGTCTGAGGACAAAGCCTGAGTGACCACTTAGTTTGCGGTATGGAGCTAAGTGTATTTTTGTGCACCTCTGGGGCTCTGTGACACAGCACATACAGCCACGGGCCATTGCATTTAATCAGGCAGTGCTTCTCTACGTGCACTGGGAGCTTGCCTGAGCTAAGGCTAAAAGGAAGCCATATGACCAGCTGTTTCCATGTCTCATCCTTCCCTCCCTTGTCCCGCAACAGCCTTGACCAGCTTTGAAACTCTGCCTGTGGGGGCAGGAAGGCCCCACACTCCAAGCAGAAATGATGCTATGACCTGTCACCTTCACACTGTCAGGCAACTTTTGGGAATAGATGGGAAAGCTAAGAAAGCTTGAGGAACACAACTCCTGCAAGAGCAGGTGATCACTACTTAGAAGGATCCACCTTGCCTCCCCTTTCTGCATTCACACACACAGAGGTAGTCCTGAAGAGGTGAAGCCATAAATAGAGTGGGTTGTTCCCAGCCGAATAGAAAATACTGAAGTGAAGTAAGCACCTGAAAACTTACCCTCTCAAAGAGGGTAAGCATAAGCACAGGGCACAGATGCAGCTGACAGCTTATGGAGGAGGCAGGGGCAGGCACCAAGCTGACAGAACCCAGTTCAAGAGATGTTGAAGCACCTACAGCTTCCCTTGACTGCTGTGGGGCTTGAAGGTGCCTGACACCTCTCTGGAAACCCGTGGTGCAAACCCACAGTCTTCTTCCAGTCGCACAGAAGTCCTTGTCTTAATCTGAAACCTACTGTCAGCAGTAGCACTGAATTTGGGATCAGAGAGGTCATTTGTGGAAAGAGGAAAGCTCTGGTGCCTTCAGTGTTTTGTGCAGAAAGAAGATTTGTCTGTAGTCTTTCTGAAGGGATGAGGAGGATGGAAAAGCATTAAAAATACGTATTCGGTTTAGAACATTTTTGAGCCCATTTGGTGGCATGGGAGAAGGTAGAAAGGCAGCAGAGGATGAAGGACTAGCAAGAAAGAAGCCTGGGTGTGTCATAGGGGAAGGGAAAGGTTGTAGGAGGAAGTGTAGGAGGTGATGCAGACAAGCTCGCTAAATTGCAAGCCAAAACATGGATTTTGTCCCCAAGCTAAAACACCTCTGTGCTGCTGTCAGGTCAAGCTAATAAAGGCAGCTCTTTAGAGACTCAGCCGTCTGTCTGTATTTCCTCTCTCACCAAGAGGAAAAATAATTAATAAGCAGCTTCTGTCTGGCAATCAGCAACTATTTGCATCATCATATATGGAGATGGCAGCCTTCCTGATCATGAGACACACCTTCTTTTTAGCAGCGGAGCTTCTGCTCACTCAGCCCAGCGCATAGCTGCCATCCGCAACACTGCACATGGCTTTGAAGAAGCCCCGTTCAGAAGGGGCTGAAGGTGGGCAGCACTCGCTGTAAGGGCTGTAAAGTGAAACTCGCTGAGCTTTCTAAAGTCTCAGTAAGTTGGCGACAGGCATAAAAGCCACGCTCCAGCATTTGCGGAGTCTTTACAACACAGGATTTGCAACAGAATATGTGTTGCTGGTGAGATGCAAATTCACAGTGAATTCAGTAACTAATAGGACAACTTCCTTTGTTTACTATGCAGAGGATACAAGAAAATTAAGCTAATCTGGTGCTAGTCCAACTCACTGCTAAAAACACTTTTGACAAAAGCTGACCTCTTTGCTCCTGAATAAATATTAGCAATTTGTTTGCGCATTGTTCAGCCGGTTTTGTAGACAGGCAAAGAAAAACGAGCAAAGAACTTATTTGGTCATTTTTTTCCCCCACCAATTGTCAAATAAATTATTCACAATTACAAGCTTCCATCATTCATCTAGCACTAGACTAAACACTTTCTACTAAACTTAGTTTTCAGCATCGTGTTTCAGTTTATAGTTACATTTTTCCCTGGGCAAAGTGAGCCAGTCTTTAGACAGCTCTCATAGGTTTCTACTAAACATGCTTGATTAAGTCTTTTAAGAAGGAGGAGGTGGAGGAAATTGTGCTTTAAAGTCAATGGAAACATTTCCATTCACTTCAATGGGAAATGCACTGGAAGAGATAACATTATTTTGAAGAGTTAACGAGCATACTTAACCCTGCAAAAAAAAAAAAATTATGCCACCATCACACACTGTGCTTTCTGATGGATAGTTTTCAAACTGAATGAAGTAAGAAACCAGTCTTAATGCTGGAGCTGCCCAAAGCAGCGGTTTTCCCTACTACCACCCCATGGTGCGACCTGGCACATAACATACATACATGAAATGTAGCAGCAGCAGCATCCAAGCTCTAATCTTGCTCACTCTCCAGTGACTTAACTTCTGTGAGTTCATTCACCATGGTGGTGCTGAGCTGGCACAGGTGCTCACCTTTAATTTCTCCAAGCCAGAGCCACAGCTGATGCAATTCAGCTTCATGGCTTGAGGATCTGGCCTCATTTGAAAGGGAAAGGAGAATATGAAAAGGAAAAAAAAAAAAAAAAGAAGAAATTCATACATGAATTTCAATCATGAATTCAAACATGAATTTCTGGACTGATTTACTGCATGCCACACAGCCGTGCACGGCCAGGATGACACACATGCAAGAGACCTTTGAGATGAAACAACTGCATGAAACTACTACATCTGGAATTTCTATGGGTAGGCAAATTGAAAAACAGGCACACCTCAAGAGCACACCTTTGCTGCAGGTCAGCAAGAAAACTCCGTGTCATCTTTTTCTTCAAAGAGGTTTAGACGGCTGCTGCCATTCCCCTAAATTGAGCAGAAAGACGGACATGATGTACTATTCAGTCTATGCAAATCCATGATGAACACCACTGAATGCAACACCTGTGTTCACTTCTGCAGAGAGCGATCGTTTTAATCGAGTGGTTGCTGTAAGCCCTTCTCTTCCAAAGGAAATGGTCTATTTTACGCCCAGTCCAATCAGTTCCGAACGAATCCTTGAAGAGCATCCCCCAAGATAATTATGCTTATTCATTATTAGCACATCAGCTTGAGATCCTGGGCACAGTCATGAGCTAGACAGTGTACAAATGTATAACAGGAGGCAGTCCCTACCCTGCTGAGATTACAATCTCAAAAAGTCATAGGGGAAAAAAACCCCAACAAAATAGGCTCAGCAAATGTTGAAAGCTAGAGGTGTGGTGGAGGGCTCACATTCCTTCCCTTATTCAGTGTGTAGACGCACGGC
>NW_010557969.1:0-3166 GCF_000687285.1 Phaethon lepturus | reverse complement strand
GGTGCATGGAGAGACACAAAGCTCTTCCCATGGCCCAGCAAGGCCATGCCTACCCACTAGAACCTCCTTTCACAGAGCTTTCTCCTAACCAGAAGAGTTGTTTCAGTTGTAGCTGTGCCCGTGCTGAAAATTACAGACAGCACAGCTAGGTGTAAGCCTAATGCCCTTCTCTTCTTCTTCACTCAGCACACTTGGCAGGTTCAGCTTAGGGCTTTCAAAAGGACCAGTGTTTGGAAGTCTTGCTGTTCACATTTTTTTCCTCCAGAACCTGTGCTTTAGACCTTCAAGCTCAAGGCCTAAGTAACAAAGAGAGAGGCAATGGCATAAAACCTATGTGACTACTGCCAAAATGTGTCACCTCAAGTCACTCCATCCAAAAACCATGAAGCTCTAGCCAGAGATGGGACCCATAAAATACAGAGATATGCGGTGCAGAGCTGATAAGGACCTTCCTTTCAAATTTATCCCAAAGCCCAAGACACTATCTATTGGATCAGCCCCTGCGGGTACTTAGACGCCACTCTGCCTACTTTTTGGATCGCATTGGGGTTTAGGCTGAAAACAGGTGCCAGGATGCTCTGACTCAGGCAGTTGCGGGCATGCCCAGAAGCAGAGCTACCGGTGCCTGGGGAACACTCAGGTAAAAGACGGAGGCACCAAGGCTGGATGCCTTCAAGTTTAGATGGTTGCTCAGGCTGGGGCAAAGGGGCATTGCTGTGATTTTGGGCTCTGTGGTCTGAACTCCACTTATGCCCTGTTGCAGGTGGCAAAGTCCCCCTCTGAAGCTGGCCCGTATTAAAAGCCATCCACATTTCCTCCATGCTGTTCTCTGCACTTAATTTAAGTGCACCTAATCAGGAAATCTACCTAATTGGAATATCTCTGTTAAAAATCAGGGATGCTTACTAACAATGACTGCATCTTGATCGGGATGGTAATATCACTTAATTGGGATGCCTTCAGGTATCTTAGTGGTTTGGGTTTTTTATGTCTCAAGCTCAAGCTAGTCTTGTCTGTCTGCTCCTCATAAAACAGCTTTCAGTTCCTCCTTAGTAATGATACAGGCAAACGATGATGTAAGGTACTTTAACATTTTTTTGCTTCTGGCTGTTAGTTGGTGTGGGAGGGGCAAATTACCTGTTTCTGTGGGTGTTCTTGCCACAGGGACGGTTACGGTAGCTTCAGTCTCCATCCTATGCAAACCCTCCTTCTGCCTCCGTGGGCCTCCCTGTCACGCAGGGAGCGTGCTGCAGCTCTCCAGAAGGCTTCAGCGAATAGGGAAATGCTGTTTTCTGCTACCTGGCCAGCCTGTTTAAAGTGGGTGTGTGGGGGGAAGCTACCAGCCAAAGTGTCCTACCACGAGGGTTCTGCTTGTAACTTACCGTTTCAACGTTTGCAGCGTCCACAACTCGGAGAGCAAAATTGTGTGTTAGAAAGAAAAATATGTATCTGCCTATCTACCCAACCAACCACACTTATACCCCACAGTTATACACGTGCAATTATTTTTAAATGTAAGCCTCAGCTAAGAATCTCTGGCTCTACTTATGGGTTATCAAGTTAAATAGGAAACATAATTTTTAAAAAGAATCCCTCAAGTGTCTTTTCCTTCATGCTACGCCATCTTGCAAGACCTGTATTTGTATTTATCAAGTGAAGCACCTCTAACTTGACCATCTAGCACTGGACTTAGGCTTGCAATCTTTTCTGCTTTGCAAAATAGAGGAACTGTCCTTGTTTTGCTTGACTGGTGCCATCCTCACAACCACATGGCAAATGATGGCCACATGGCAAATATTAGCCACGCAGCCATCAAAGTTGGCCGGCCAGTCTCACTGGGACAGGGATCACGGCATGAGCTGTGCCATGGTGCAGGCAGTGTGCCAGAGCCACACACGCAACAGGCAATGGTCAAGCAAAGAGGGCTAAAGCCACCTGAATAAAAAAGAATGACCGAAAGCTTTGCTTTTATTTGGTTTTCAAGAAGAAAGAGCACTGTTCGATGGGACACTGAAATACGTACTGCCAGAGCTCTTTTGTGCTTCAGTGCAAATTTTCTGTTTCAAATCATGCCTACCAGCCTGTTTATAGATTCGCAGAAATGCTACTGTACGTGGCCTTGTGGAGGCAGGAGAAAGAGGAGGAGTCGGAAACTGTGGAGATAACATACTCAGGAACTGACAGATGACTTCTTTTACCTTTAAATGCTACACTGCTTAGTTTTGAGGAAAGAGCTCTACTAGCAAGACGGGCTTGCCTGGGGTCACAGCCCATGGGACTCCTACAGTTGCAAGTTCCATGTGTTTGTTACACATGGTGCATTTAAAAATCCATCTCCTTCGTGCATTCCCTGTGATTCCCTGAAAATAATGTTGAGACCTCTGCTTTTTAATCTGTTTTTTCACTTTTTTTTATTATACTTTACTTTTTGCGGAGTGAGACATTGTTTTCTGTATGTAAACATCTATAATGGGTTACTTCCAGTGGTGCGCAAATAACTCTGCAAAGAGAGCATTTGTGGCTTCATAAAAGTGCATATGTAGATATCTAAGTTTTATTACTTGTATTAACATAGCTCCTAGGAGCCTTGAAGGAGACTAGTTCTTAGGTGCAATTGTCCTTAATACCCATAAATGCCTTGTAAAACTCTGGCAAACATGCACGCATCTAGCTATGCGTGTATATATATATATGTGTATTTATATATATCAGTGTGTGTGTATGTGTGCGCATGTGTATAGTTACACATCTCTCTAACCCTACGGCTGTGCAAAAGCATCTGCCTCTGGATTTACCAGACAGTTTTACGAAGCTGTTCTTCGGAGGTTGAACACATCAGTAATTAGACAGCAAGGGGGAGGTTAAAAAACAGAAGTCCTTTTCCTGGAAACCAACACTTTTTTCATTCGCAAGTTTTATTGGCAAGCCTGGCCACTAATAACGACATTCCTTGGCAGAGGGAAGAAAGCAGCGGCCTGGGTAGAGCTGGCACTGCTCTAGCACCCACCTCCAACAGCAAGCTGTGCCTGGCCCAAGCGGCACCGCGCGGCCAGCAGCTCCGCGGCGACAAAAAGGCGTCGGGGCGGCTTTGGGCGGGTTTTTACACCCCGCTTCCCGCGTGGCGTAGGCAAGGGGAGGGCGCGGCCGCTCCCCCGGGCAGGGCTCC
>NW_010557968.1:0-24488 GCF_000687285.1 Phaethon lepturus | reverse complement strand
CAAGTTGAGTCTGTTTTGCCTGTGGTGGTAACTGCTGACTGATCTCCCTGTCCTCATCTCGACCCGCAAGCTTCTTCTTACATTTTTCTCTCCCCTGTCCAGCTGAGGATGGGAGGGATAGAGTGGCTTTGGTGGGCACCTGGCATCCAGTCAGGCTTAACCCACCATACCAGCAATGAAATTACGATTTTCATTTAGGTATATGTTGTGACTTTGAACATTTTGGAGCCAAGTTTACTGGCTGAGTCTTTTCTCTTGTGTATTCAATTCACAACTGTATTAACGGGCTTTCATTGGCTTGGTTTCAAAGGTTTGTGCATTGTGGTGGTTTGGGAGTTAAGAAATGCTAAAGCCACGTGAATAGCCACTTCTGTTTGAATGAGTTTAGCAAAACTTACTGGCTTTAGCAAACGCAACTGTTCTTCTCCTAAGATGTATCCAGAAAGGTAACAGATTAGGAAAACAACTTGCCCATCCCAAAGTTTTGTAGAATCACTGTCCAAATGCCTGTTAAAATCAAACAATTTAGATAAAGCTAAAGTCAGGAATGATTTCTTTTAATACCTCACTTGGACTCTACAGAGTATGTCTGAGGACATTGTAGCAATAGGGTTTTTTTGTGAAAATTGTTTTTTAACAGACTCTATTTTAATATTCTACAATGGAAGTATTTGTTAGTAAATAAATACAAAAACAATCTCCCTAGGGCCAGGAGGGGATTGTGGTGGTAGTTGTTTTCCTTTGCTTGTTTCTGGCAGTTAAGTGATACAGCGCTGTTTAAGAAAATAGGATTTCTGCAGAGGTGGGATTTTGAAGTCCTTGAAAATATTAGCATTTATAATCCTGTATTGGTTAAGGAGTAAGTAATGCAGTGAAAATAAGTCCCAAGGACATAATTATAAGATACCATTTGTCTGTGTAATGCTTGTCCTGCCAACATGAAGAAGCAGCCGCACCAAGAAAAATATGGTTGGAGAAACTTGAGGAATAAATTGGGGCATATTGGTGAGACTGATGCAGAGTAGACATCTCTTCAGTCTCCTCTGGTGTCGCACATCACTTTATATCACTCATTTGAAGATGTCTAAACATTTCTTTAAAATTATGTAAGTTGGAGTTGAACCAGAGGATGGGAATAAATTATTTGTGTTGTAGAATTCCTCTGTATTTTAAAGATGCTTACATTCAATGTTAATAATGAAGCTCCTCATTTAATTTAGTATACTTCTGCTCCTTGTAACCAGTCATAGATTCTCTGCAGTCCTGTATGTGCTGATATACTAGAAAACTATGCATCTTGTTTATTATTTCAATATCATCAAATTGCCAGGGGAATTCATGCAGGAGTCATTTTTACACAAGGCTTTTGCCTGCAAAGCAACTCTAGCAATACCAATGTGAGGTTGCGTATTTGTCTCATACAGTGAGAGCTAGAAAGAAATTGGTTTTCATGTGCCTTCAAGTGCAAACAGAAACTATGTGGAGAGGACTTGCTTTCTTGTGCATCGCTCCCAGCAGCAGTGGCTTAGCAGACCAAGTTCACTGGTACTTGTTACCAACTCTTGAGTCTTATGTGTGTTTTCCAGATACAGCTGACTGGAATTTGTTTGAGCATTTTATTTGCTGATGTACAAAAAAAGGAAGACAGTCCCGTCACTCTCTTCCTTACCAGTGTAGCTTGCCACAGTTCCTACAGGCTGAAAAAGAAATGAGAAGATAGCTTTGAACAACTCTGTGGAAGAACTCCTAAAAGGACAGATCTGAATAGTTGTTTTTAGCAGTTGTGCTCCTGCCTTGTTTTCATGGTCAGTGTGATAAATGGGACTTTGCCTGCTCATGTGGATTCTCTTCAGAAATTAAAGCTATCTGATTCCAGCATGGACATGCATTTGAATGTGATGGAGCTACAGTTGAGTTGCAGCTCAAGAAGTCCCGCTTCCCATCATCTTAGCTGCCATCACAGCATATGTCCGTGCTTTTAGCCCGCTCCCGCTGTGAAGGAAGATGTCGTAGTTCAAGGCACAACGAAAGGTCCCTCAGGGCTTGCTCAGGTGTCAGCTGGAGTCCAGCAATGCCATCTGCCACAGTGAAACTTCAGTGTTAGTTCTTAGATCCAGTGATCTTACATTTACAATACAACATAAGAAAAGACAAATTAGATGACAGTACGGTTGGAGACCACAGTTTTTAAGAGACTGAATGCACTCTTTTAAGGTACGTGGAATTCCTGAAGAGATCTGCCTGTCGTCTTAGCTGGTGCTATCACATCAGATTCAGTTTGCAACTTTGTAATCTTTATGTGGGCCGTCTAATTCCTAAATTTGTTTTCTGTTGCTTATTTATGACAAAATGCATTGTTATCTCAGCAGTGCTACAGACCAGATCGTAATAATGTCAGTAGAAATGTGTAATGTGATATTTGCTAATAGCATATCGTGTAGCTCATGAATATTTGGCATTTTCTTCTTCCCAGTTGCTTTGTAGTTCGAAGAGAATTTTCCCATTTGAGTCTGTCACTTCTGATGCCGATTAATCCTTTAATGTCTTCCAGCTTGCCACTTTAGAATTCCCTCCAAAGAAGCTTTTTGGAAACAAGGATGAACGAGTGATTGCAGAACGACGGAGTCACTTAGAGGTAATGCCAACTTTTTAACAGGCTTCTGTGGTGTGTTTAGGTGGAGTACTCTCTGCTTGACCAACAGAAGCCATTCCCATATGGTCAAAGTCAAATAGTCTGCTTGTAAGTATGAAGCTACTAGCTGCCTCATTTAACACAGGAGGTGGCAGCAGTAGATTGCAAAGTAATGAAACATGCCAAAAAAAAAAAAAATCTTAGTCTAGCAAAAAAGCATCTTTTTAGAGATATTCATAGGAGGTACATTTATTTAAGGGGGAAAGGTTGTGGGTGAGGTAAGTGTTCACTGTAGACAGATGGTCTCTGTGCAAGACAAGATTAAACCAAAATTTTGCTGCTTTAAATGCAATTTGTTAGCTGAAGGTTTACTGTTTTATCATAGTTACTGTATGCAAATATCTCGTGACAAAAGGAAAGCAGTATTTAGGCATCTTTGAGCTTTATTTTGTAACCCAGCTTTCTGACTATATGGGTTTTTTTTTCCAATTAGTTTTAAAAATTAATTTTGTTGTGGACAAGGTTACTGAATTTATGAGGGTTTGTTTTGTTTTTTTTTTCTTTTTCTGCAGTGCTGTGTGGATGGCATAATTGTGACTACTTTCACACATTAGGTCTTTATATTTCTGTGTTAATGCATGCGTTGTTGCAGCCCAGGGGCTGCAGGTGGGGTTTTGGGAAAGAAGCAAACAAAGACTAAACCATATGCCCTGCAACTATATTGTAGCTACATGGGGATTACCTGATCATGCAAGTCATTAAGAATTATATTCTTTGTAGAGCCAAAGTAGCATTAAGTAGAGCTTTAGAGAAATTAATATAAAAGTAGATTGCTTCCAACTGGAATCTTTTCTTGCATGTTTTGATTTTTTTTCTATGTACTCCACTTTTTTCTTCGATCTACAAACAAAACATCTTCCTACTGACTTTTGATGTGAGGCTGTCTTACATGTAGCAGAAAGTGTAATCTGTGTTTTTTTGTTTCATGTCCTCTGTAGAGGGCATGAAGGCATGGCCACATTCCAGCCTAGTACTCAATTTGCAAATTTTTGTACAAGTAAGAAATTTAATCCCTTAATCTTTCCAACCTTTCATTGATTTACTAACAGGTTTTATTGTAATGTTTCTAAATAGTAAAACTGCTGTGTATAGTGATGGTCATACAGTACTTATAGCTCTCTCTATATCCAGATTTTAGCTGAAAATTAAATTGCATCTATTTTAACTAAGTCATTAAAACTTATTACCTATATATTTTGCAAACTTTCTTCTCACTATATATTTTGCAGCGGTTTGCTCTGGCTTTGCTGATGGCTGGAGAGTTTCAGCTAACATAGCTGCAGCCTCCTTGGTGAAGAGTGGAAGAAACCATCTAAGTAGTGATGGTTTCTAAAGTCAAGTGATGCTTTGAAGTCTCAAAGCACATCTTGAGTTATACTGGGAAAGTATTTGGCAGGCAGAGAAAGTGCAATAGTGGAAGATGGCACAGGCACCACTTCTATTTAAAATACTGGCTGTTACTGCCTCGTGGCTTTCAATCTGGTATGAACCTTGAGCATGCCTCAGTGGGCTGACTGGAAAGTAGTAAATGGATGGATTGCCTCTGTAAGGGACGTGGTTTCTTGGCTTTTTGACCATAGCACGTTTTTTCATGTGGAAATTTGATCAGGTAAAAGGTGAGGGCATTAGACCTTGGTAACAAGCAGAAACATGGCCTGTATTCAGTTGGCTTTCATACCTGATCCTGTACATTGGTTTGCTGAAAATCATTTGCAGTCTCTTTCAAGCGTCTCAGGTGATGTGTTGTTATAGCTGTAGTATGGTATAGAAGCTTATTTGATTCTTCCATGTGGTTAGTCAAGACCTAATGAGCTAATACATCATTTTTAGAAAAAACAAAGCACAGCTTCCAGGCCAAGAAAAATATATGTTCTTATCCAATGTCTGAGCTGACTTTATTGACAAAAAAAAAAAGATGACAGTCTGACAAATATCAGTCTGATGAGTATTCTGAACAAATACTCTGTATTGTAAGATCATTAGTAGAGCTGTCATCCCAGTGCTGGATGACAAAGAAATTGTTCTGCTCTTCCAGTTTTTACATTAGGTGTTTATACATCTTGAATAGGCTGTGACTGCACGTTGTTTTTCCTGAACTTTTTGTACTGAAGTGGGATAGTACAGCTTTGGCTAGTCCAGTGCTTTTCACAGGTCATCTCTGAGCAACAGCAGTTTCTTTTTTTAAATGTAATTTTGTGTTTTTTTAATTTAGTTTTGTTTTCTTTTTTAAATTTTTTTTTCTTGTTTAAGTATGTACATAACAAATTACCATTCAAACTCCAATGTACACCTGTGTGAGGGATAAGACAACTTAAGCTGTTATTTCAGTCAAACAGCCTGACTAGACTATTTGCTGGAATTAGAAGTTGGTTACTGAAATACCCTTGCAGGTTCTCTTCTTTACGTCAAAACTAAGTTGCAGCACTTAGCCTGATCTGGGAAAGCGAAGCAGATAGGCTGGGAATCATTGTAGGAGCAAACCTGTTCTTCCAATTAACTAAACATACAACAATCAGGGAGCTGGTTCTAGTGCAGATATCTAAACTGTTATTTTATTTGACTCACTTTGGCTTTAGTCAGGGAAATTTTCCTTGTGCCTAATTATAAGAAGGTTTGTCCAAAACATTCTTTGCGGGACAGTTTAGTAAGAGTTTGTTTTTCCCTATGCATCAACTCTTGGATGCTTGCCACATCAGGAGAAGCGCTGAGGACAGCAGCGGGGTTTGTGGTACCTTTCAAGGCAACTAGAATCAGGGGGGCTGGCTGTAGGGTCTGCTTTGTTTTAAGGTTGTCATGTGGAATCGCCTTATTTTAGCTTAAGTTTGGAAGTGGGCATACTTCATTACAAAGGGGATGAAATTACTTTGAGTAAAAGACTCGAGAGAGCCCCATATTATGAGGATTGTGATTTAAAATCACAATAAATGCGAAGTTTATGTAAAACATCAAGTTCGTTATTTATCCTAGCTGGTACAAATGCTTAATAACCAAAAGCTTTATGATATGTTGATAGGAAAGCACATTATGTGTACTACTTTTGTGTGAAATGAACCCGAGGAGAAGTCTTTGGTCTCTGGCATGATATGTAGTTGCAATGTAAACACTATTGCTTTGGTGTTTGTTGGTATAATATAGAATCTTTTGACCCATACCTTAACGTTTCCATAGAGGTTTTTAAAAATAATACACAAGTTTGCACAAAGGTTTTGCCCATACATCTTAAGAGAAAACACCTAAATTGTATTTAAAATTACCTATCTGAAATGCCCCATTGCGATCTATTAATTTAGTATTTCATCAGGGACCTGTTGCAAGGCAAAACTCTAAATTAATTGTTCCGCCATTTAAAGACTGTAATTTCACTTCAGAGCCAGCCTTGGTTGATTAAATCCGCCTTAAATGAAACAGCCAAGAAATCTTTTGATTAAAGTTAATGAATAGAAGTTAGTGTGTATCTATCCTTTCATGCAATTAGAAATCAGTAGATAAGGGTATAGGATCCTTTTTTTAATGAAATCAGATGATGTGTATTCCTTTTTTATATTTTAAGCAAAAACTTTGTAAAGGAAACACATGTCACAAGAGATACGTGATTCAGTGAATGTATCTGTTCCTGTTTTAGCTGCAGAATATCTTTTATTCCTTGGTGAATTGCTAGATCTGTGGATGACAGTAAAAAGTTTTCCTGAAGTCTCCATTGCTTTAGGTAATGCATTTCTGTATCATGTCATTCCTCTGATTATTTTTCTTTTTCTCTTAGGCTCATTCTTTGTTGTAGTAATGAAGATTATTATTAGCCTCATGTTCCCATTGCGCTGCCAGAAAAAACAGGCAGGAGTAACTGTCTAAGCTGACGTAGCAGATTGAGTCGTGCTTCTTGAGTCCTTGGTCAGAAGTCTTGCAGCCATGGACCCACTAGGCTTTTTTTTTCTGCTCTTGCTGTCACCAGTGTGCTTAGGAAAAAAACAATCATTATGCTGACAAAATCCCAACAGGTTATTGCTTAAAGGAAAAAAACAAACTCCCCCAAACATCAGCCTGTCTCCTTGTCTCCGTTCCCTGTTTCCCATTCCCTATTCCCACTGCTGCATTTCCTCAGGTTTGTTTGTGGACAGCAAAGGGGAATGAGCCAAATCCTCGAGTGCGGATGCGTCGATGGACAGCTCAGTGTTCGGTAGGAGTCGTGTGTTTCCTTTTGCTGCCACTTACTGAGCTCAGGGAATGAAAGTCAGTCAGCCAGTAACAGTATGGTAAAGCGAGCCTACTTCAGGTTTTGTAGGAGCACATATATCTTCCTGGCATTGTCTCTGCTCTTCTTTTTTGTTGGTGCTTTGAACCTCTTTTAAAGATAGACACGCTCAATTTATTTAAAATTAATAATGCAATTGTCCTTAACCTCCTCACTTCCTGCTGTCATCTGATGAGGTTTTCAATGATAGGTGTTAATGCATGAGGCAGAAATAAATCTTGTATGAACTGCATAATTCAATTTTGCTCTTGAATCTGTAGAACTGGCTGGGGAAAGCATCGCAGATACTGAACTGACTGAAATAATTGCTATTCCCTCCAGTCAAAATTAAGCTTCCAAAATAAGATTCTTTAACTTAGAAGCCAAATGCTTTGTTGTGTTTTTAGTTTGTATTCTCACCTGAGTTCCTTTGGAGTTGATAACTTCTAGGTTGTTGGTTGGTTGCTTGGGTTTTAATAGGGCTCTAAAGCTAGCCACTCTACCTTTCCCCTTTAAAAGTGAGATTCTGCTGGTTTTGCATAGCTCCAAGAATCTGGTTCTTAAGGAAAACATGAAATAATGCAAATAGCACCTTTCCTTGAACTTGAATTCATTCTTGTTACTTAAATGTATTATTAGTTTCAGAATTACACCTCGGTGGCAACTAGCAAAAAAAAAAAAAATCTCAGGAAAAAAACCCTCAAAATACTTGCTAACAAATTTGAGCAAATGGAATGTTTGAGTGAGTCTGAGACCTCATTTCTTGAGGTTTTCCTTGAAGTCATGGGGGCAGAAACAGTTTAATGAGATTTTATATGACTCATAGTCTGAATATTCAGTATGAACTTCATGAGTACATCCCACTGGCCTTTGTTTCACAGCCCCATCCCTTAATATGTTTAACTGAGACAACCTGCTTCATGCTAGTTACAGGTGAACTGATATTTCTAGTGCAAAAGCCCTGTCAAGTGGGGTCAGAGTTACCATTTCTGTTTGATGTTTTTCCTGACTCTGACATAGCCACAAAGACCTTCCAAAGCTACTGATTATGTGTCAGTTCAAAGTGATTATTAAAAGGAAATCATTAGACTCCAGTATCAGCTTACAACAACATCCCTAATACTAAAGCTTCTTCAGAAGAGCTTTAAAGCCAGCTGCTCACCAGCCTGGCTCTTGCAGGCTGAATGTTTGCCTCTGACAGTGTGGTTGTAAATACTGTTAGAAGCATCTCAGTAAGACGGACTTCAGAAAGCATTCAGAATACATTTGATAATCATTGAAAGATAAAAGGAAGCTTTTCCTTTTGTTACAGACATGAATGGACATGAATGCATGCCAGATATGACTGCTGGCGCAACAGTGAATCGCTGCAAATGTCAGTGTTCGATAATCCTGGAGAGACTGTTTCATACCCATAGTCTGAACTACAGGATGCAACGTCTTGGAGTGATGGTTTTAATTTCCCACTAGAGGAACAGGGGTGCAACAGCAGGAGCACAGGAGGGAAGAGCATAGATGCATCCACAAAAACAAAAAAAGAGCTTGTGTGGTTGGGCCATATTGTGAATGTCAATTATATGAAGTCAAGGTGAAGGATAATTTTATAGATTAGGTACAGTTAGTCTGCACCAAGTGCCCTTCATAACCTGTGGTGACAGTTTAAAAATTTTAAAACCAAGAATAACTGCTTTTCAGCAATGACACTGAAGTCTTGTCTTGCCTGCAAATAGTAAAACTTTGCAGTTAGCCATCTGAGAGCAAGTTCACATGTCGGGTTCCCAGCCTTCAGTGCATCATTGGGGCTGCCCAAGGCACCTGGCTTTGCTTCTTTGAAGCAGCAGCCCTCAAAGAGGAGTTGTAGCAGCTCTCAGCAGTGAAGCATTTCATCCTTTTTGGGGTGGTGCTGCTTCTCATGTGAGGTATGTTGGCTTCAAAAAGTAAGTAAATGTTACTTGCTGATTACAGTCAATAGATACAAATAAGTCGAAATTAGGACTTTACATATGTCAGCAGTTGACCCTATACAAATAAAATGTTATTTTGATTAAATACTGTAGACTGTCAGCAAATGCAAGACATTATTCTTATAATAGCAATAGAAGAGAAAGATGGTTGTTTAGAAGGAATGAAAGCCTGGGGTTATTTTCTGGATGAGTTAATTTTCAGCTCTGGTCCAACAGGCTACTGGGTGCAAAAAGAACAGCGAGCATAAGCAACCCCTTGGTCTCATTTGCTAAAACTCGGTACCTTATTCAAGATCATATCTGAAACCCTATTTTGCAGAGTTTGCTAGAGGTAACTTTATATAATACATATCTCTCTTTACAAGAATTTTGATGTTTCTATAGATGTATAACTTCAGATCCCTACCTCAAAAATGGGATCTTTTGTGATGAAATGTTTATCTCCATTACAACCAAAGAATTAAACAAGATGTGCAATGCATAGACCTGTTTTTCTTTCCTTTTTAGAGATCTCAGAGTATCGGAAAATTAAGGAGGCATGTTTATCGTAACTTAGTAAGTTCAAAATACATGACAGCATGTAGTTTGAACTCTAGTTTAGCTCCACATCATAATGTGTTTTGCCATCAGTTCAAAATAATAAGTTCATAATAAATTTCCCAACATCCTCCTACAAATCAAGTTTTGAAGTTGTGTGCCTTTATCGGCCTCCAATAATGGCTCTCCACATTCAGATGTGAGCAGATGAATAAAGGGAGTGCTCGACCAAGGACACTGGGTTGAACTTGGTGCTATCCCTTTTCAAAACAAGCATATCAGTCATCCCCCAGCATCTGATTTCACCAAAGGAAGGAGAGGGTGACGCATGTCAAGTGCTTTGGTAGCTGTTTGCCAAGGCCGCTCCAGCAGATGACACGCTGTCACTGCTGGCCCAGGGATGCGTGGTAAATTCAATCCTGTTGTTGTTCTTTCTGAATAGATTTTGGCAGGACTTGGTTTGACTTGAGCTCTGGAGAAAAGATTGGTTTCCTTCACTAGTCAGGTCTGTTTTGATCTTTTTAAATATGGCCATTCACTTCCAAAAGAAGATTCATACTGATAGAGCCACAGAACACCTGTAAATCATAGCTTTTGCTGCCTTTTTTTTTTCCCTGCCAGCCTACAATTCAGCTTTCATTGGAGTTGCTTAAAGCAAACGAATATAAGCTTTTAGCATGCAGACGTCGTAAGAAATACTAAGTCCTGTGGATTTTAAATGAATTTGGGGCAGAATAAGATTGTAATTTGGGATGTAGACTGACTTCAGAAGTTAATTCAATTGATGCAGCATAATAGTAATTCAACATAATGTGCTCATGCCATTAGACTTGCACAGAAAAATGCTCTAAATAGCTATAATGAATAGTTTGGATTTTGAAAACCTAGGAGAGCAATTTCACCTTGAATCATAACTGACATCTCTCTGAATGCTTGTACATTAAGAAAATTCAAAAGGTGTATGAATTCAAGTAATTTTCAGTACCACCCTGGGTAAAATCAAATTTTAGTGGCACTCAAACACTTCTGGAGATATAGTGGTAAAATCTGCTTTCACCTGTATAGCTGTGGAGGAAACTAACCCTGAGTCAAGGAATCTGCATTATGCTGTGCATAAAAACATAGGGAGAGATTCCCAAGGGGCTAAAAATGTATGTTCCTTTTTTTTTTTTTTAATGAAATTTAGCTATTTGAAGAGCTTGATTCTTACTTGCTTAGTTCCAAAGTCATTTAGGTACCTCAGAACCTTTGGGCATGTTTAGCTGCTTCTCTCTCTGCTTTGGGTTAAGTCCACCACTGACAGACTGCTGCAGTGTTAGTGCCACTGCAATGGCAAGAATAGAAGTCTCCATAGCTCAGGTTTGTAGCTCCAACAAAAGCAAAGGCTAAATTCTTTGCTATCAAAGTAAAATTCTGGTTTTATAGATCCAGCATTTGCAGCCATGCTAATGTTTAAGAGTTAATATAGGTAAATCTGTTCACTAACAAAAGAGCTATATTACAATTTTCGTAGGAGCTTTCAATCTCATCTCCTCCTATTTAGCTCCTTAGCAAACAAGTTCAGTCTAACAAGTTTATGTATTTGTGTCACAGTCAAATTGGCAAGATATTTGCTAGTATATTAAAAAAAAAGCTCCCAACAACCTAGCATAATTTGCCATACTCATATTATTTGTGCCAAGGGAAACCCATAAATCCTGGTTTCTTGGGAAACATTGTCAGCCTACGGCACAGGCAGCTGGGGCTCTGCAGCAACCTCTCTGCTCCCCGCAAAGTTGTGCCTGGCTACTGCGTCCCCAGCAGTACTGGTTCCTGCGGTGCCAGGCTTGCTTTCTGCCATCAGTAAGAGGACATACATGCAGGCAAAGTCTGTCAGTAAGGCAGATGGGAGTTTGAGGTAGGTGTGCTTTGGGAGAGCTGGTGATGTGCGTTGTGCATGGCTGTAGAATTATATGCAGGGTCTATATGTAGAATTTGTGTTGGATGGAAGTTGTTGGGGTGTGGGGTGGAGTTGTACGTAAAGGTATAAGATATACAAACACAGGGTAAGGTGAGATTGGGAAGTTCTTGACTTATTTTCTTTAATTTCGCCCCCCCTCCACCTCCCCCCCAGTGCCTACTAGGCATTATCTGAAAATAGCCTTGCTTCTGATTAGGCCTAATCAAAATGAACAGGAAGGGTTTGATTAAAACGAGTCAATCCTTTATTCTTGGCTTGTGTAACGTGAAGCCAGTTAATCCAGCCCTGAGCCTAATTAATGTGTGCCAATCTGAAACAAATACTCCCCCTCCTTTTAATATTGTAACTAACACGGTGGGGACTTGTTGTTTTCAAACATCTGTGAATCTGTCTTTATTCTCTTGAAAAAATCTTTCTGTGCTCACACAAGTCATATATGACTAGAGCAAGGTCTCTGGTACTTCTGGGGTAGATACGTTCTGGAGGCTTTTGTTACCTCTGACTCTTCAAGGAAGAGTTGCACAACTTTGACAATGTCTAATAATGTAGTTTTTGTCAGGAGAACCCAGCCATCCTGGCCTTCCTGCAAATGATATCAGCCCAGGTGATCATGTCATAATTTTATAAGAAGCTTTCTCCAAATGTTTCATAGAAATAAGATCCTTCAGGCATCAGGTATTCTCACAGGCAATAAGTCTTTTTCTCACTGCTATGAAATCACAGCTGTACGTAATGACCTAAGGGTGTGTGCAGGAGATAAATGTGTACGGATCCAGAGGTGACATTAGATACTTCCTGAAGTGCCTGAAATATCACTTGAGGTATTGAATATCACATGCTGTCCTGCTCACATATTTTACTCAGATCTGTTTTATGATACCGTGTAATATATGTCGAGGTGAGGGGGGAGAGAATTGAATCTCATGTTTTCTTTATTTAAAAAAAAAAAAAAAAAAAGAAAACCCCTCAGAAGACCAAAATGTTTCTGAGCCATTTATATCTGGTGAGCAGAGAGTTAATCCTAATCTTGAATGGCTGGAGGTGAAGATATTAGTCATAGTCTGTGTACGGTCCCTCATCCTTTCAAGCTGCTGTACTCCAAAGCAATGCTACCTTGTGTTTGATATTCTTGCTATCTGCCAGTTCTTTCCTTGCTTGCTCAAATTTAATAAATCCAGAAGTGGATCTAAAACTACTTTTAGAGAGCTATCAGAGCATTATGCTGGCAATTACTCACTCCTAATTAGCCAGTTTAGCCTCAGGTGGTCCCCGAGGGAAGGGGAGATGGTTTTAGTGGCAGACACAGGGAAGAAGCTTAATTGTAGTGTACCAAATCACGACATGGAGGGCTGAGCTATCCTTGCAGACCCCAAGAGGAGCCTGCTGGGACCACTGCCTGGACAACACACCTTGGTTTGGACAGCTTGAATACCCCTTGCTGTGTAATGTTGGGATGCTTGGCATAAGATGAACCTGTTCCCTTGGAACTCAATTCAGAAAGAAATGTCCTATGTTGTGGCTAATGGCGTTTCTTGTCTTGCACACCTGACCCAGATAATCCAGTCCTGGGTGATGTTTGAGGTGTGGTGTGTGTCCCGGATGAGGCAGAGCTTGCAGCCCTTCTCCGAAGGGTTCCTGTCTTCTGCGCTCTTCCAGTGGTGTCATAGGCTGCAAGCCCAGCTAACCTCCCTGTACAACGTGTTAATTCTCTCTGCCTTTTGCCAGTAAGAAAAAAACACAAGGAAGAAGCATGTACAATGAGAAGTTTGAATCCTGTTTTTCTTGGGAAGATGTATGATCTCTTCGTGTCAGATTCTGTATGCAGCATCACTGCAGACAGGGCCTTCGCCAACCTGTGGTCTCCGTGGGACACCGTCGCCTGTCAGTGATGTTTAAGCCAAGCTTTTTTTTTTTGTCAGTAGAGGCTAGTTAGTGACCATAGCTGGCATTTCCACAGTGTTTCATATCTGAAGACCCACCCTGGCAGTAATATTTTTTTTCTCTTCAAGACACCAATGGAAAGGTCCAAAATAGAGAAAGTTGGTTAACGTGGGAAAGGATCCCCAAAGGTTCATTTTCCTTTGCATATGCCTGACAATTTCTTGCTAGGAGACAAAGGCAGGGGATGCATTCCCGTTTCTGCGTTACAGCAGGCTCCCTTTGCACACGTTGTCTACCAAGCAGATCCTTATTTTTGTGATCACAGATTGGAAGCGAAGCATGTTCCTCTCTGCTTGTTTTGGGCTAGAGTCTTCCTCGGGAAGACTTTGCTTTGCAAATACCTAATTGCAGCATAATGTGGTTTTTCAGAGTTGAGGAATATGCTTCAATGTGTCTCTTTTTCTGTAATCAGATTCCTATCCTGTAGAAAACAGCTGTTGATACCTGCATATGCTTTGCTCTATGAATAATTCAAATCAAGATTAGATTTAAAGCTTGCAGCAGTTAACATTAGTCAACAGAATAATTATGTGATTGGTGCTGAGAGAAACTGGAATCTATATTAAAGGGAGAGTGGAGCCAACGCTAGAAGTTTGATGAGCAAGTTAATTAGTCCTGCCTCTGCCACTGATGACCTTCTGTGGCCTTGTGGTAAACCTTTTGACTGTCACATTGATGTGTAGGTGTTGAAAGGGTGGTATTGTTTCAAAGAAGCTATTGTTTCAAAAATCCCCGAAGCTTTGTAAGGTTTATCTTATTAAATTTTGCGGTGCTTTCAGCTCTGTCAGATATTAGCAGGTGATATTTACAATGCCAGTTGTAAAGTGTTGTATTTAAAGAATTTAAAACACCGACTTTTTTGACGGAATTGCTAGAAACAGCACTAGGAGAGAGAAAGCTCCAAGTTTCTTCACTTTCTGGTAGTACCAGAGTTGATCAGTTTTTCAACTCACCAAAGTTTCATGAAAAAAATCCAGTTCTTGCTAAGCTCTGCTATTGGTCTCTGAGGCTGTCACTGTTTGTAACCGATTATGAGAACAATGTCATTGAACTGAATTCCTCTTTAATATGCCGCAATTGAAAGGATGATAAGAACACTTTCACATTGCAGAAAGCTTTTTGATTGTAATAACTTTAATAACTTTAAATTAAGTTATGGATTTATATTAAAATGTATAAAATTATGAGGTCCCCACATCATGAAGTAGTGCAAAAATCATTAGAATGACTTTGCTGTGCTGATGGATTGCACATGAAATGAATGTTAGCCTACTGCTAAAAAGGTGAACCCTATTAAAATGATTTTTAATAAGCTTTTAAAATGGTTACCACTTTGCTATTCACATAATTAAAAGGGAGGGAAAGCTACTCAAACTAGCAAGTAAAGAAGAACCTTTGGGCCTCACAACACTTACCTGAGTCTTGTTTCATTTTCAAATACTTGGAATGCAAAGTTAAAACTTGCAGGTACGGCTGTCATAAATTTTAAGTTAAAGGCCATGAAGGTTGTAATGTGTGCCAAGAGGGCAAAACCACTGCTTGTCCTATTTTGGATGTATTTTTTAAATTGACTTTCTATCTTTAAGTGTTTTGTACACATAAAGAGCATTTCCATTCTCTAAACTGGTGTTCCTCAACGTGTGTTTAGACTGAGCAACCAGCACGATTGATGTGTACGTTACCCATTTTACATCCCTGTTATAATGCCAGGGTCGTGTGCGCTCACACTGAGACATTTACAAATCTATAATTAGGATATTTTCCAGCAAACCAGCAATGTAGCAGGTTGAATGCTATTAGTGAAATGAAACTCCTAAGTGCATTTGGAAGAACCCTGATTACCGGACTAAATAATCCAGAACAAATGGCTAGTTTTGAAAGGCTAACAAATGAAAAATGAGTAATAAAACCAAGCCTTTTGGAATATTTGTAGTAGTAATCTACTTCTTTTCTTTCCAAGGTAATCATGCAAACCTAGCAAAAGTAGGATTGCTATAACGTAGTGCTTTGCATACTGGGGACAATGATTTAGATGCTGTCG
Organism: Phaethon lepturus; assembly: GCF_000687285.1. Classification (NCBI taxonomy): domain Eukaryota; kingdom Metazoa; phylum Chordata; class Aves; order Phaethontiformes; family Phaethontidae; genus Phaethon; species Phaethon lepturus. Next base: position 9,125 of record NW_010557968.1, on the reverse strand, counting down.
GTGCAGTGCTGGTAGGAAGTCATAGCACTAATTTGTATAAAATTTGGACATGTTTCTATGAAGGTACCCTGAGCTTGCCAGTCTCTGCTAAGAAATTTTTTTTAAGGAACACATCAAAAGATACCAGAGCGCTTCCCACTTAGTTTTAAGGCAGCACAAATAACACTATTCTGTAAAATAGAGAAAAATCTTATCTGCTGCTGGAAATGGATTTAATATAAAAGCTTTGATGACAACTTTCCCCCTCCCTGCCGAGTCCTGGCAGTGGAGAGAGATCCTTTCATCTAGCCTTGCTCCCACTCCGGCAGCTTGCAGTGGCCTCCCGGGTTGCAGCAACGTCCGTGTCTGGATCTCTTAAGTTTGTTTTCTTTCTGTCATCTCTGGCACTTGGTGTTGATGTGCTCCTGCCCCTCTCCCAGCTTGCTGTGACCCTCATCCTCTCCCGATCCCATCTGAATTTGGGAAGCATCTTTCCACGCACCGGTAAGGAGCACTCTTCCTTTTCTCCTACCACTTTCTTCCACTTCACTGTCCACATTGCAGCCAACAGGACAGAGCAACCTTCCCCCTTGGAGGGGGCGGGGAAGGTGGGATGATTAGCTACTAGCAAACTGCCTAGCCACAGCTCTTTAATCGAGGCATATGCTTGTGGTGTGAGCAAACACTTCTGCCATCAGTCACTGTTTCCCTCACTATGGGTCTTCACTCCTAGCCAGCATATTTGGGCAGAGCAGCCTTTATTTCACTGAACTGTGTTAAGGGCACATCACCTCGGTGTTACGCTAACACATCAGCGTTGCAAACAAGGGCAAATGCAGATACGGGTTTTATAAGAGGGCTAAACTTGTGCAGAGGAGGTTACTGAAGAGCACATAATGCCAAGCCGTATGGCTGGAAACCTTCATACAAAATGAATTCCATCATCATAATCTAGTAGGATCTGCTCATTGCCATTTTCTCAAGCATCTTTTTCATGTTCAGAGAGTCTGTAGTATTCACTGAGCAACTCCGGTCTGCAGCTCTCGGAAAATAAGTACACCTGCTGTTCCTAGTGTTTCCCTGTCAGGTGAGTATATGCTTATAGCAGAGGAATTTTTTTACTCTGCCGTTAGAGCTATCATGCCAAAACAATGAGTAATGGCTCTACAGGAAAGGCATGACAGTCATTTATCTGGCCATACATACCAAGGTGAATGCAATAGGTCTTGTAATGTCTCCGGTGAGATGTTCTGGTACCTTTGAGCCTTCGGTAGCCATAAACTGGAATTACTGCAGTAACTTTTCAGCACAGTGCTAAAACTCTAACAGGATGCCATGTTTTACATTTGATTTTCTACTATATTCATCCTTCAGGCATTACTGGATTGGGACTTTTTTTAAAGGGCCCTACTTTGTGAACTAATTATGACAAATGTTGGTATGACATCTGTTGCTCACTTTAAATTACCTCTTAGTCTGTTGGAATTCATCTTGAAGGCATTTTTGTAATGAAATTTTTTTTTCATGAACATTAATACAACCTGTGGGAGATCTGAATAAAAGAGAAAATTCACCAATCCTGCCAAGAGAGTAGCTTATGTGCCAGCTGCTTTTTTGTTTTTTGTTTTTGTTTTGGGTTTTTTTTGGTATCCTGCTTCCTATAATATTAATACAGCCGATTTCCAAGGCACTTAAATAGATCAGAAGTTGTTACAGTATGGAGAAATTCTCCTTGAGAAGAGAGTGAATAATTAGGACTGCTTCCTGAACAAACTGTGTCCATGACCCAAAAGCTGCTGCATTCAAATAACTAAACCTTAAGTTCTTCAGAGGGGATTGTGCTGTTCTGTCTTGCAGATATATTTTCCAATGAGTCCAAGATTAGTGAATAATTTCTCAAGTTGTCTTTTTCTGTGGTCAGTCTGTAGCAGAGCAAAGGAGTTTATCCCTGTGTTCCGGATGAGCTTTCCCTTACAGCTATTTGTGTGACATTGGGTCCTCTTTTAGCACCTGTCTGATCAACACTTCACCTACTGTGTTTCATTCAAAATTTGTAAATAGGACTTACCAAGTCATGCTGAATGATAGTAGTGATTCAACCTATATACAAAGGAAACTTCTTCAGGTTTGTGAAACTAACTTTGTGTTAATGTACATCTGTCACAATTTCTCTAGGTACAAATGGATGTGAGTTGCACAGTGGCTGGTGGATATTGACTTTTGGGAAGGGGAATGCTTCTTATGTTTAAGACTTAACAACGACAAAAAAGAGATGTAGAGAGCAGCTCAGTGAGGAGATGCCGATAGGTTCTGAGATAATATGGAAGTCATGGAATCTTTGTGCAGATGGCCTTGATCAAAACAAATCTTTTTCGATGCAAGGATTGTGGAGGCTTGATGAGGGAAAGATTTCCGAAGTCCTTTTGTGTTCATATGTAGGGAAGTTCCTGCGGAATGGATTTGAGGTTTGCACCTGCTGTAGTGTCTGGTAATGCTAGACGGCAGTATTAGCAGGTCATTATTAGCAGAAAGCATTACATGACTACAGAATAAACCAAAAAGTGTCACACAAGTGCAGAATAAAACAGTTAGTAAGCCTGGCAGGGGAAGGAAGTGGAAAATACTTCTTTTCTGCTTTTTCTGAGCTTAATGCAGACATTTCAGTAGACCTGTTTTATGGATGGTTTTAAATGCTGATGGTTATTAAAAGGACTTTTCACAGTCCACAGAATCTTCTTTCTTTTTTTTTTTTATTTAATACCACTGTTCATTTAATTCTTCAAAGTGGTTGTAATCAATTTGATCAAGTAAACCTTATGACATTTTGCATTTCATTCCACAGAAATACCTCAGGAGCTTTTTCTCTGCGATGCTGAAATCTCCATCGTCTCCACTGCACATTGATAAAGTGGGGCTAACTCTGTCAAAACACACCATCTGCGAATTCTCACCCTTCTTCAGGAAAGGCGTTTTTGACTATAGCAGCCATGGGACTAGCTAATTTTGGGCCAGGACCCTTATGCCGGAGGAGCACAGTCGGAGTCGTGCCTTCACTTTTGCGGTGTGAGAGGAGTGAGGGGAAGAAAAAAAAGGTATCTTCCTCCATCCCTGGAAAGTTGCATCAAAACAACTCCAGTTAAAGACAGCTACAGCCCAACGTTACCCTGTGTCCTTTACCAGCTCTCGTATTAGTGCCTGCAATTTCCTGGCATGGGGTATACAGACATTTTTGTGTGAGTTTGCTGTTAATAGTGTACAAAGATTCTGACTCTTGTGCTGGGTTTGGATCCGCTCCTTAGCGGGAGTGCTTCCTTCCCATTTGTTCAGACAATTTTTCCTGGTGGTGTGAGAGCATCTCATTTTTACTGTGGCGGTGTGTTACGCTGACAGAGGGTTTCTGAGCAGCCTTTAGGTTTCTGTCCAAGCTGTTGCTTAAAGAACATTTCCTGTTTTGTTTCTTTACAGCATACTGAGGCATTTAAGTTAATACTCATACTCCACTATTGTTTCTTTCCCCACCCCCAGACACACATTTTAACTGTTTGACTGTATAATTGTATAGTTTTCCTCAGAAGATTTAAAGGACCTGGGTACCTTGAATGTTTACAAAAATATATGCAGCAGAAAGAATATAATTTTAAGTCCTGTAAAAGTCTTCCACACTTGATTGTTTTGAAGCAGAATGAATCACTTGCCATTAATTAAGCAGCAGAGGAAGCAATAGTTACCGAAGAATGCGGTCAGCATCTTTTCAGATTTTCTAATTACCCAGACTGTAAGTGGATACTGTGCACTGTACAGAGCTCATAGCTATGCATAAAGCTAATGCAAAGTGCTGTATTTCTTATTTTTGAAAAATAGCTTCTCACAGTAGCATAACACTGTAAAACCTGAGTTTTATTTGCATTGGTTAAAATTTACAGGATTTGACTAATAGTACTTTAAAATTACTCAGGACTCATTCAAACTTGCACATGTATATACAGGTAGAAGTCATTTTATATTGCTGCGGATCCAAAAATATATATACACTGACTGGAATTGAGTACGTGTACATGTTAATGTATAATTGGTTGTATAAAAATCAGAATTGAACAACTTCCAGCTATTAAAATGCATAATGAAAGGTAAGTTCTGTGTGCCATTTGTTAGGAGTGTGAAGCATTATGTGTGAGCTGCCATCATTGACCACCAGTAGGTCTTGGTAATCAAACTGTTTCACGTTGTAGAACATTATTATTAAAACCTAAAGTAACAACACTGGTGACATCTTTATTTCATGACCTAAATTATAGGAACAGTAGTGTTTTACATTTACTATGATGTATAAAGGTAATTGGGTTCCATTACTAAGCCTAGCCTGCTACAATAAGCATGTCTAATAAAAAAAAAAAAATAGAATGGATCATTTAAATGTTGAGAGGGGTTTTATTATTTTGATTTGTTTCAGTGAAAACAAAAGTTAGGGTAAAATTCTTAAACCACCAGAGCCCTATTACCAGCAGGATAGGCTTCGGTGTCTTTGGATATGTCTGTGAATCTGTGACTCTCTCTGACTTAGGCATCTTAACACCTTCAGCTGGGTGCCAGGTATTTAAGTTAGGTATTCCAATCAATCCTGTTGATTCCCAAACTGGTTTTGCACCATGTCCCAGCCATTCCCAGTCTCCCTCAAGTGCTTCTGCACTGTAGTGCTAACTTCATCTCTGCTTCATCACCAACAGGGATCCAACCTTGTGATCCTTACCGTGCCCTGTGCTTGTATTGCACCTCTCTGATATCTCCCAGGGTCTTTCTGTGCATGTTATCACCCCCCTGACCGGGAGGCCGTGTCCTCCCTTTCTTCTTCACACTGCCATTTGGCTTTCCTTGAGCTTCTGGTGGAGGTTGGGTACTTGCTGGATTCTTACGATGAGCTGAGTAACTGGGGTTTGATGTTGCTGCACACGTTAATGGAAGATCGGTAACTTCACTTGGCTGTATTTACCCTCGTGGCTCTCACGAGTGCTTCACAGAGGCAGAAATTGGGCATGGTGTTGCTGGTTTTCATACTGGCCTGAGAGCTGTGACCCTAAATCTCACTTCAAAACCATAAAGTCTTTCTGTCTACTCCCTCTCCTACCTCATTGCAATGCAATATGATAGAGAGTTAATACTAAAGAGTTTTAAAAAATGAATTTTACGTAACTTCCAGTGTGCCACTTCTATGAAAGGACCTGTCAGGCCAAGAAATGGCAAGCTGCTTTATTTGCTGCACAAACCCAATTTCTGCAGGTATCCTACCTGAAAAACCAGCAGCAGTGCCAGGTGCTCTCCTGTGGCAAGCAGCGCAGAGCCTGATGAGCGACGCTCCATCCCGCACAGCAAATGCCCCTTTGCGGGAAGGGTTGAGCGTGCAGGACTCCCAGAGGTAAGTCCCATGCTTCATGTCATTTTGGATGTGGAGAACCTGTTTAAGAAAAACACAACTAGACAGAGTTAAGACAGGTGAAAAATATGAATATTTGTAGTTTTCATGTGAATTTAAAAGAAGACTTGTACTCGGTTCCTGTCTACAGTACAAATTAATTCAGGGAGGACCAGATGCTCTAGTGGTATAAACCTGCCAATAAGGTGGCTAATTTATGTTGGCTAGTTTATCTGGCCCGCAGCGTTAAATGTGTACATCGCAAATAACAAAGTAAAGGCCTAGTAATCACTCCATTTAAAATGTCATCAAGTTAAAAGCTACAGAAATGCAAGTGTAAGCATGCAATTAGGACCACAACCCCAGGCTACCAGCGTTTCCCACCTTCTTATGTATCTTTCAGTGGTACTCAGAGTTTAATCACTGTCTGCAAGTTTAGGCTAGACTAGGAGGCATCTTTTAATAATTTCATCCATAAAAATATGATGACTGTATAACCTACAGTCTTTAAACCCAGACTTCATAAGAAGTTTTCAGTAGAAGCTGAGATGCATGTCAAAATTACTAGCCATTTTGAGAATGTTCAGACTGCATTTCTGTAAAGATATCCTCAGGCTCTAAAATTCTCCGTGAATTTTACTTTCAAAATATTGTCACTTTCAAAAACATTGTGAAAGTTATCTCCAGGACTGTTACAGGTGGTTTTTTTGTGAAGTGCCTCTGTAATTGGGCTTGTGGACTTGGCATCAGCAAAGTCCTTAAGGAAAGCCTTAAATTCTGTCAGGACTATTTATACTTCAAGCAAAGTGTGTATTTAAGTGCTTCACTATACTGGAGCCATCATTCTTAACTATGCAACTGAAGTTGTGCCTCTATTTAAGTCACCAAACCACTTGGCTCATATCCTTGCTGATCCTACAGCAATTTTTCATTGGCAGGGATGCACAAAAAAGGCCAAAAGGCACACTAGAGATGGTGTTGGGCTATTTTTCTGCACGACAGCTTGGTCAAGATGCAAAAAAACCACTGGGTAAAGCCTCCTTGTTGGTCTTGAAACCCCTCACACTCCTTTAACTGGAAGTGCTTTTCCTCTGTGTATGCTGTTTCTTATAGGAAAGGGGTAGAGCAGCCTCCAAAGCCCTGCCACTAAATGGCTCCTGACAGTCCTTTTGTGCCACAAGCTGCCCTATCCCGAGAGTCCTCGGGGTCAGTCCTAAAACCGATGGTCAGATGTTGCTGTTCGAGATGATTCACTTCCCCGATCCATATGAGTGTCTTCAGAATTGCCTTAAAAATGGGAGGAAAAAAACATCTGCATAGAGCTTGGTTGGTTACTTCAAGTTTTTGCAGTTGTTGCAGATAAAATGAGGAACTGAAATATGAAAGGAAAGAAAAAGAAAAAAAAGTGGGATACTAAATGTGGTGCTCCAGACGATCAGACCCAATCTTTCCAGTTTGATCAGTGATCCTTTAAAAGCTATTGCAGAATTTCCCATTTACTGTCCATGTGACTCATCCTGTATGTGAGAATAAGAAATGCATTTGTACTAGACTGTGATAAAGCTTGAAATTTTATATACTGCTGGCTTGCTCCTTTGTTTTCACTGAAGCCCCAAATTGGAAGAAATTATTTATTTTTAGCTTAGGAGGGTTCTTATGTCCACCCCGGGTTTGTTTTCTCTGCGTTTCACTAGATCCTGGGAAAAAAAAAAACCCAAATGTTTGATAAGCTGAAGAGCAAAAACTTGTTGGCTTCCAAACTCATCATGGAAAATAGATGATGTTCCTTTGCAGGGAAGTCTTCATGAACAATTAAGATCTATGGAGTTGCATAGGTCCTGAGATCCAGTTAAAGGGTTGAAGTCCTGGTGTATTTTCTTGGGAGACCTATGAAGTGAATTTCTAATATACTGGATCCTGCCACTTTTTATTGTTGTTTTATTATTTTAAGAGAATGTTTTGTTGTAATTGGTTACAGACCAGAACGCTATTGTGAATGAATTTTTTTCAAAACAATGACAACGAAGTTTATCAGAAAAGAAATCCAAAACAGGTGGGGAAAGAGAGTTGTGACCTGAATATGGGAAATAGGTAAACTTCCATGATGCCATCCTGTCTGCTGTGGCTAAATCAGGAAAAGAGCTTGTCCAACTGGACAAAAATACCAGATCACAAAAGATATTGTTCTTTTATCTTCTTGAGATTCAGTTTTAAAACAGTTTTAAGAGGAGTGTGTATGTGGGAAAGCCTTATTAACGGATCACATTAATGTTTGATAAAATGGAGGCAAGATTTTGGACTAGAGGCTTTAGCCTCGTGTCTCCAGTGCATAACAAGCCGTAGCAGCAAAAAATGCTAGCGGCAGCACGGGAAGCCCTGTTCCTATTTTCTCCTTATAAATACTGACGTTTTTCTCCAATGTCATGCTGACAGCTGAAGTGTCAGCTCCCTGTAGCACAGATTGTGCGCTCACACAGAGTTTTGGCACTATTTTTGTTGTTGTTTTAGAAATTGGTCTTCGAAAAAGAAATACGTCTAAAGAAAAAGTCTACAAACTTTTTTGAAGTCCTTCTCAGTTTCTTTTGAGAGCTTCTTCTATCTTCTCGTAACAGCTTTGTCCAAATGGCTTGTTCTCATTCTTTGTAAGTTTTTTACTATTTCCATTTGCTTGTTTCACAGACGATTTAAAAGAATGTGCTGGGAAGAGCTGAAAAAAACCCTTTATTATTTGAAAAGAGGTAGTTATCATCTTCTGATCTAGCAAAAGTGGAACATGAGTTTTTGATCTTTTTACGTATTTTGAACTTCTGAGCCTTCTAAAGGTCTTGTGTGCTACAGGTTTTTGGGGCATTGTTGTATTTTTTCATGATCATTCCTATATTTCCATTGTAATTAACATTTGACATTAACCTTCCTTCAAACAATGTGTTTGAGGAGAGGGAGCCTTCTACTTAACGATGCCTCCTTGTTTAGGTCACGAGGTCTTTGTGGGACTCTGCCTTTTGTCACCAACCTTGCCCAATACTATATTTCCTTGATGTTAACCTGTTTTAATGTTGCCTTGAGGCAGGAGTTGCCTCTGTGGTAATCTGTTTTGCTCTTTCCTTAAGGTACGGATCAGAGATGACAGATTAAAACCAGGTTTAAGTCATGTTCTGCAAAAATCAATCTTCTTGCTTTTTGGTAGTTTGGTATTACATCAGAATCTCAAAAATGAGAGGGGCAGAAATAATAACAACAACAGTAAGTATTATTAATGTTGTTATGTAACCTGTGAAATCTCAGTGTGTTTTCAGGACTTCTGCATCACAGTTGTCTTTCATTATGAAAATGAAACCATCTGCATATCAAATCACTGTTGTTCCATTAAGTTCAACAGGAGACAAGGTAATGTACTAATACTGAAAAAATAAGCCGTGGAACATTTCCATCCATAACCATCTCTAGTTCTCATAATTTTAGTAGCTGAGCAACAGGGGAAGTGTGCTGGACAACGTAGGAGCAATACAGCCCTCTGAAAGGTTAGCATAAGGCTGTGCTGAGTGTGGTGGGTTGACCCTCCCATCTTCTGGAGCTCAACTTTGCTCCTGATTTCTCTACCTCCTCCTCCTGAGTGACACGGGGATGGGGAATGGGGGTTGCGGTCAGTTCATCACACGTTGTCTGTGCTGCTCCTTCCTCCTCAGGGGGAGGGCTCACAGAACCACCGAATCATTAACGTTGGAAAGGACCTTCAAGA
>NW_010557967.1:5906-7337 GCF_000687285.1 Phaethon lepturus | reverse complement strand
GGTTCACAGAACGGCAGCCAGGGAAACGCTCAGCTGGGAAGGAAGATGCTGTACTGCGTTTTAGACTTTCTTCACGTGTTTTATCTTAGACCGGGTGCATGTGGTACTTCCTGAAAGTACATGAAGAATTTTGTGCTTAAGCACCACAAACTGGCCAGCTTATTCTTAGGGGCTATTCCCCAGCTAGACAGCATGGAGACCGAGACATTACAATGTAAACACACGGACAGAGACACTCCCAGCCTCCTCCTGCGACGAGATGGGTACGAACAGCCTCTTCAGCACACCACGGGTTGGGCACACAGCGAAACCAAGCACGGCTGCCGTCCCCTCCCAGCTAACCCGGGGCAAGACCTAACCGCGAGCCTCTGACCGGGCTCCGGAGCCCCTCAGCACTGCCGTGCCCCGCAGAGGCTTTGAAAGCAGCCTAGGGCTGGCACAGGTTTTATTCAAACAATGTACTCATCCAGGCCAGGAAACCCAAAATCAGAGGAAATCTCGCACAATTTGGCTCAGAAGCTGGAGAGCCCTCCAGGACCTGTTAAAGCAAAGCTGATGAAGGAGGATAGAGAGTTGCCAATTCACGGCTTGCTTTCATGTTGTTTTGGGAGCTTGAAGAGAAGACCCTCCTGCTCAGGAGTGTTTGAGGGTTGCAGTATCATTTCCCCCTTCTCAAATCAACATCAGGGAGTCAGAAAGACTAAAATAAGGTCCCCTCTGCAAATTTAGGCCTACTATTAACTGATTATAAACTGTTGCCCCATAATCAGATGACCGTTCAGAATGTTTATGACACTTTAGAGCCACCTCAGATCTATTTGCACCAGTGCAGCTCCCCAGAGACTACCTTCCTCCAAGTCTCTTAGGATTATGGTTCTGCACAAGACCGGAGCACAATTACAAAACACACTTGCCCTGCACCACTGCTGCTGCTGGCAGACCCGGGCTTAAGAGGCAGCCAAAGCAACAGCCATGACAGACACCAGCTCCATGTTAAAGTAGAAACACACAATCCTCCAACACTGAGGATTGCTTCTGCTTGCTGAGCACTGCTGTGCTGAAGGCTACGGGTCTGAGCAAGTGAGCAGACACGAGGTGTTCCTGGGGAAACGTGCACATACCTTCCCTTACAGGCTACCTCCAAAAGGAGATTTAAGAGGGGAAGAAGCAAGGCAGCCCATCAAAAGCTGGCAGAGGTCATGCTTGAACAACACCACGAGCATGGGCCGCTGCAGGGGTCTTTCACTGCTCACCAGCCACCCTTCTTCCCGCTCCGCTGCTTAGTACAGGCCACTCGCGGCTGCCCACGTAACCAAACTTTGGGGGTGGCAGGGGAGCCTGCGCCCGCCCTGGCTGGGTCATGGCACACCTCGACGTCTGGCCTTCAAAGCCACACGATACCGGCGGAGGCCTTTGCAGGGGCCCCACAGG
>NW_010557967.1:2897-5875 GCF_000687285.1 Phaethon lepturus | reverse complement strand
CAGTGACCCCGGTCTTCCTGTGTATGCACAGCTCTGCATCGGTGTCTGGCCTCACATTACAGACAGCCACCGCTGGCACGGTTCGTTAGTGATACAATTAACACAGCAGCATTGCAACTTTCCTCATTGCTACCGCTTCTGATAAAAATGAATAGATGATGAATAGCAGATTGAACAGCATGACAGAAACCTACTGCTTTCTATTTGAAAAGGATGTTGTATGATTTATGCTGGTAAATGCATCACCAGAGAAGTAATGCACCATCTTAAGGCAAACATACTAAACACTTTCACCCTTGGCTGGAAATCTGAGGCAAGATCTATTCTGTATGACCTTCTGTACCATTCTGCTCTCAGACTGTCCTACCAACTCGTCACCCTTTCATCTTTCTCTCCTGGTAGCAACGGGTTTACAGCTGAAGCTGGAACATGCACTCAATGCAGGTCATGACAAACCACCCCCAACTCTTCCTGTGCCCTGCTGGGAAATGACTGACACCACCAAACACATCTTTTTCTTACTCCAATAACCTCAGTTAGCCACTATGAAGCCCAATCTCCCAGCAAGAATTGCATGTCACATCTGGAAATATTAGAGAGAATCCACTAAGGATTCTTATTACTAATTGTTTTTCTTCCCTTGGGTTGGTTGGGTTAGTTGAGGGGGTAGGGTTTGAGGGGGGCTTGCGTGGTGGGTTGGGGCAGGGGGCAAGTGCTGGTTGGTTTGTTTCCCTAGAAGAATTCCTACTGCCTAATTTCCTTGGAGGAAAAAAAAAAAAAGGATACCTTCAGTAGTATATCTGCAGGCTGTCACCGCTTTTTCATCACCCACCACTCAGACCTGAAACTACAGGGTAGATTCCAGGCACAATGAAAACACACTGCTGCTTTCTAAGCTTCCGCAATTTCTCTACCTACTCCCTTTGCACACGCGAAAACATTCCAGCATTTTAGGCTTAAGTTTTTTACACCTTAATACAGGCTTTTATAAATGCTTTGAAATTTGCTAGGAAAATGAGGACAGTCCAGAGCACTGAGGGGAACAGGAGTCATTAAACAAGTTAATACTAGAGAATGAGACAGGAGATCAAAACAAGCAAGGAAGCAGCCAAGAGCCCACGAGGAAACACCCACCCCCTCATCCCGCCGGCCGTACAGCCCTGACAGGACAACAGGGTGGCTCGGGAGACCGACAGCGGCTTCTAGGTACTGTCCAGAGCGGTGATGTTTAGGAGACATCTAAAAAAAACCATGAACCCTTGCATCCACCAGAAAAATCATAGAAGAGGTGGCTCCCACGGACTTCCAAAAGTCACACCCACCACACTTTAACTTAAACACCACAAAAGGCAAACTCCCAAACTCATGCACTTCAGAGCAAGCAGCCTGGGTGTTTGTGCCTGCAGCAGGCAAGCCTTTCGGCAGCATCCCTCAAAAGGAAAACTAGAAACCTCAAACCTCTCTCCTGGCTCCTTAGACCGTCCTTTCAATATATTTTATGGTGGAGAAAAAAAAAAGGCAGCTTCAAAATCTTTCTAGCCACCCAGAAAGATGTCTGCAACACTCAGCCCCCCTCCTCCCCCCAGACCTCGATCTTTGACCTTGTTTTTAGATTTTGGTTATGCAGCTGCAGCCACCATTGCGTATTGAGTACAGGCTGGATTCAAAACAGCTCCCAGTTTAATGTACTTAAGAGGTGGGAACTACAGCACCATTATTTACGCATGGTGTGCAGCCTCACAGATTATTTACATAGGTTTGAAATGGCTGCATAACATGACTGATATGAAACAGAAGCCAGGGAGGTAATCTATATAAAAACAGCATGCAAAGACGTAAGGACCATGTTGTCAGTAAATATTGCCATATACCTACAGACAGGCTATACCACCACCGCCCTTCCAGCCTGCGACGTACAGTTCTGTGCTGCTTAGCTAGATACCATTTTTTGGTAGGCAAGATTACAGTGGTATTAAAAAAAATTTATATATGTGTGTATGTATATAGCTTAATTTCTCCACGCTCTAGTATTATCACCCCTATTACTAGCTTTGTGTAGGTTTTAGGCTCATTCTGTCAGTAAATTCCTATGAAATCCACAAAAGTTAATAGTTTTTAAGAAGTGCTCTAGTTTCCCTTTCTCTGACACACAATACAATACTTCCAAGGAAGCTCAATACACATGTTCCAAGAAACAGGGAAAATTCAAAAAGTACTTCAGCCATAAAGGATCATAAAGCAAAATAAACTTGCTTGCCCATATCTATCCATATTCACATTATGTATCACATTTCCAGTTACTGTGTTCTTTTTTCAAGGCTGCACAATTAAATCTTTCCCAAGTGTCTTTATAGTCATAGTTACAGTAAGTTTAATGCTTATTTTCAGATACAGCTGTCCTTCACCCAGTATATTACCATATATATAAGTGCGTATGACGTGTATCGCCATACCTCTACTAGCCACAGAGGCACGAAGGCAGCCCTCGGCTCCCAGGCCAGCCCCAGCACCAAACTCACCAGATGCCCGATGGTCCGGAAGCCGGCTGTGATGAGCATGACTTTCCAGGGCTCCTCGAAGCCCTCTGGGATGGGGGTGTAGACGTAGTAGGCAACGAGGGCAGAGGCGAGGAGGAGGCACAGCAGCTTGGCTCCCATGTCCGCAGGCACAGCTCCCCCAGACTGAGACTGGTCAGGTTAAGCGCTCTCGCTGACTGTTAACAGCTCCGAGCCAGCACACGCGGAGGGCAAAGTTAATCCCGTGTTTTGTTTGGGTCCCAGCCAGGAGATGATTTCTCATCGGATCACCCGGGGCAGACATTGCTCTGCCGTGCAGCTCCTGAGAAAGCTTATTTCTTCAGCAAGGTGCTCAGCCACTTGGAGCCGACCGGGCTGGCGCTTCCACCCCAGGTTACGCAGAGGCTGCTACGCGCCGGCACCCCCCTTCCTGCGTTCGGCACCCGCCGCAGGCGGGGGGGA
>NW_010557967.1:0-2866 GCF_000687285.1 Phaethon lepturus | reverse complement strand
GCGCCGCCCCCCCCGGCCCGCGTGCCGCCCCCCGCCGCAGGCGGGGGGAAGGAGGCAGCTGAAACTAAGGAACAGAACGTGGCCTGTGAACCAGGGGCTGGCGCAAGGTGACATCCAAATGCAAAGAGATTATTGAATATTCAGGAGCTATTAGCTGCTGCTTCATAATGCAGCGGTTGAGACACAGCCCAGCTTACAGGGTCACCCAACCGGTTCAGCCTATGGCAGCATGTAACCCATGTCACCTCTCAGGCAACAAGCAGCATCTCCTGCTTGGGCAAAGCACACCCTTCATCTGGTACTAACGCACAAACCAGTTGTGCAATAATAGGTTTGTCAGGGGGAAAAAAAATTCTTTACAGGACTTCTAGTTAATATTTGAAAGATCAGATTTAATTGCCACTATTCTCTGGATTAAGAGATTTATATGCATCTCCCAGGGGCAACGACTTCTGCACAGGGTGGGCTCATAAATAAGTATCAGTAACCCCACTAAGGAAACACAACAAGCACAGGCACACATACACAGAAGGACGGGTAAGAAGAGCTGCAGCACCAAGAACCCTGCTTTAGAGATAAACTGAAAAGGTAGAAAGGTCAATTGAAATTTGAGTTATTTCTTTTGCTGAAGTTTTACCAGCTGCAAAGAGGCACCGCCGCTTGTTCTCGCGCAGCGAGCGGCCCTCGGGATGGAGCACCCTTTGGAGGGCCAGGGAGCACGAAGCATCACAGAAGGCTGAAAGCTGAACTGTGAGGCACCGGCCCAAATGCAGAGCAGTCGTCAAAGGCCTCAGTTAATCTTTCAAACGTTTTCTTTATTTAAGCTCTGGGCACCTCCAAAATATTCAGGTGTTTTAAAAATCCAGCCTAGCCCAGATTTGAAAATCCCCCCTCAGCCCGGGACGGGACACCCTGCCTTCCCTCATGGGTCCCTCCGCGGCACAGGAGCTGGACAAAGCCCGGCGTTCTTGACACCGCTCCAAGAAAAACAAGAGACAATGCACCTCTGCGGTCACTCGGCCTGTCCCGGAGGCCAGTGCCAGGGAGGGGGGTGGGCGAATCCAGCCCAACGAGGTGAGGCTGCCATGGCCCCGTGCCCCGGGCCCAGGCAGCAGCAAGGCTGAGCCCGCGTCCCCAGCAGGCACATGCGTGCTAACGCGTGTACACGCAGAGCAGACCCCGTCTTCTCTTTTCTACAGCTCAGGTCACTCATTTCTCAGGGGCTGGCTTTGGCAAAACACAGATAAAGGAGCTGTGTTTCAGACCACAAGGGAAGAGGCGGCACAGCCTGGAGAAGAGGAATGGGGGAAGGAGCCCCGTGCCCTCTCTCTCCCTCCCCAGGGAACACACGCTCTCAGGACAGCTTGCTCTGCCTGACCACCGCTCGCTCTCTGGGTACTGGCAAACAGCGTGGAGGAAGACGTGGCCAGACCTGGAACTACCATAAAACTGGTCTTTTATTTTGTGCACTTAAGGAACATTTCGCCGTCGTGTTCCATGCCAACCTGCAGCCGAAGCACGGCTGTGCTTTTACAGCAGGTACTGTGCACTGTCCTTGCCTCGAGTTCACCTTTGGCTGAGGCAAGGGCTCACAGCCTTCAGCCACCAGCACCTCCTAACCCCCTGCCCTCCAGTGAACCGCCACTGCAACCTACCCTAGTTCGCAGTGATACCAGATAAAGAGAATAATAAATTGAACTCACCATTTACCTGAGGCAATCCTAAAGCTTCAACCTCAATATGGAAGTGCCTGTATTGTGCCAATTTTATTAGCACCCTTTCAGTAGAAGGGACCAGCTGAGACACCACAAAACCCCTCTCAAACAGGGGAATGGGGTGCCAAATGAAACACATGAGCATTAAAATCCAGATCAACCCCATGCAGCAATTACCCTTTATGTTACACCCCAACATCTAGCCTCCCACTGCTGCCGCTTTGCAGAGCCCTGCGCCAGCACCCACCACCGCCCGTTTGCTGTGGGCATCACGTAGTCTCCCACCACTCACTGCTTTCTAAAGCAAACAAACCTCATTTTGCTGCTCTTCCTGCATGTAGTATGCCAACAAAAAGTCATTGAGCACACCCTCCTTATCTTCAGCATTTTCCTATGTTCCAAACTACTGG
Organism: Phaethon lepturus; assembly: GCF_000687285.1. Lineage (NCBI taxonomy): Eukaryota > Metazoa > Chordata > Aves > Phaethontiformes > Phaethontidae > Phaethon > Phaethon lepturus. Next base: position 741 of record NW_010557967.1, on the reverse strand, counting down.
TGAAAAAATTTAACGTGAACATAAACGGACTAAAGGCCAGGGCTAAAGCCACAATGGAAGACGCGGCCGTGGGAGCGTAGCCCTGCCCAGAGCCAGCATGCCCTGCAGACACAGCCGAGCGCTCCATCTGATCGGGGTTGCTTGTCACTGCGTATTGCACAGCTGTGGAAAGACTTGCGTGAGCTAGCTCAGACACTGACCTGCTACCTCAATAAATCAGCCCTCCTAAAAATAAGGATTGCAACATCAGATTGAATTTTCAAGCTGTGATTTAGAAGGCAGAAATATGTGGGCGTATAACTTACATCTGTTTGCAACAGCAATACCTCTTCACCTCTCTTCCACTCCTATTACATTTCCATTTACTGCACTCACAGCATTACTGTTAAAGAATCATCCAGGCCAACCAAGTTCTGCTCAGACAACCCCCTAGGAAACTGCTTGTTTTACAAAAACCACAGCAGGAAATAAACCTCTGCAAAGCAAATGCATTTGCAAGGCTGTCCAGCAAGAGAGTATTGTCTAGCCTAAATAGCAAATAATTGAGTATAACCTGTTTGTGACTCAGCCCTTGACAATGTAGTCCAAAATTTATCAAAGACAGTAGTACAATCTTCTTATCCATATTTAAAGGCTGCTGTTGTCTATTTCTAAAGAAAATAAAAAAGAGCTATTTGGGTGAAGTTATTAGTATCTGACTTACTGCAAAATAATTCACAGAATCACTAGGTTGGAAAGGAC
>NW_010557966.1:0-3540 GCF_000687285.1 Phaethon lepturus | reverse complement strand
CAGCGGGGCGCAGGGGCAGGGCCCCGCGGCGGCACGGGGGATGCTCAGGCACTCGGCCCGGCATCGCCTGGGGATGGGGGGTGACCCAGCAGAGGCTGCAACACAGGGACAGAGGGAGCGTGAAAGAAATACCAGGGACGTGCTGCTCACGGCGTCTAGGAAAACCCTGGTCCGTAGGAAGGGACACGGGCAGGCTCCGCTTGTACGGACCGACCGGGCAAGGGGCCGGGTCCTGCAAATACCCACACACGTGCCGAGAGCTGCGCATGGGTAAGTCAGTCAGTTCTCTCCACAAATACTTTACTTTGGGAGAAAAGCAGAATTCCTTCTTTTATTGGAACAGCAGCATTTCCCCCTTCAGATAAAGATTTATAGAAAACTTGTCTAAAATACAATTATTTCCCTCCTAATTAGAGTAATTTTAAATTACTCATACACCTTTGAAGAAGGATAATGAATGGCTTGGGTTTATTAGCAGCCTTTTATCAGCATCCCATGGGACTTCTCTTTTGTCAGGAGATTTAAGCTCTGCCTTGCCCAGAGAACTGTCAGAAAGCAGAGTGGCTCTAGAAACACACTCGTCTTTTAGGGCTGTGTAGAGGATTGTGGTAGGAATTAAAAGCCCTCAGGTTTAATTCCTACCACAATCCAGAGCAGGACATTTTTACCACACCAGATTAATCCAGTAACCTCTAAAACCAGCACAGACAAGATGGACTTCTTTAATGCTTCCTAATGAAACACCAGCACAGCCCCAGCGTGTCGCACATTCGCCAGCTCTTCTCCACGCTGGGCAGACTCCCCTGCCTGCAAGGCCCTTGGGGTGGGACACTCCGGTAGGGATGCTCCCAGGGCTTGGGATGGTACCGACCAACCTCTGCCCCCAGTGCTGCTGGAAAACTGTCACTACCTCGGTGATGGCGCAGTATGCCCTGTCCTGATGGACAAAACAGAGCATGCACTAACCCACGGATCCCTAATTTAGAGAGGCCACCTCACTCCAAGAAGGATGTTGAGATGCTGGAGCGTGTCCAGAGAAGGACAACGGAGCTGGGGAGGGGTCTGGAGCACAAGTCTGATGAGGAGCAGCTGAGGGAACTGGGGGGGTTCAGTCTGGAGAAGAGGAGGCTGAGGGGAGCCCTCATCGCTCGCTACCACTGCCTGAAAGGGGGTTGTGGTGAGGGGGGGGTTGGTCTCTTCTCCCAAGTAACCAGCAATAGGACGCCAGGAAATGGCCTCAAGTTGCACCAGGGGAGGTTTAGACTGGAGATTAGGAAAAATTTCTTTACGGAGGGAGTGGGGAAACATTGGCACAGGCTGCCCCGGGCGGGGGGGGAGTCACCATCACTGGAGGTGTTCAAAAAATGTGTGGACGTGGCACTTGGGGACATGGTTTAGTGGGCATGGTGGTGTTGGGTTGGTGGTTGGACTTGATGATCTTAAAGGTCTTTTCCAACCTTAATGATTCTGTGATTCTGTGCCTCTGCCCTTGCACAGAGGTGATGTCTTTGACATCCACTGCAGAAGACCATGCCAAAACACTCGACACCCTGAGGTCATCCGTTACGTGCAACGTGTCCTAGGATGTACCTGAGCACTGGTGCAGTGTTGGAGGTGCAAGCGGTGGTAGTGTGGGTGTGCCAAAGACGGGCTTGGTGAATGTGGAAGACTCCTCGGGGGAGATGATAGCGGGGATATGATGATAGCGGGGATATGCTCAGTGAGAAGAAAAATGAAAGATGAAAATACCAGATAGGCCCAGGGAGCCACTGCTTGGTGATGTTTAGGAGAGCTGAGAGCTTGGGAGAGAGGGAGAGAAGAGGGGTCTGAAAGTCCCCAGAGGATGACAGGCTCTAAAAGGTGCCCTTCTCCCTGGTAATGCTCCTATCGGGGTCCTGGGACTGCTGCAAGAGCTGCTGAGGCTCTTGCGGGGTAGTACTGCGCAGCAGAGCTGTCAAACCCCATCAGCCAGGGAGGGCTGGAGAACCCTGGTGCTTCAGCAGCCCCGATGGGGAAACCCGGAGCGCGGGGCCAGAGGCAGCAGCTGTGGCTGCAGGAAGGCCTGTCCCGATTTTAGAGGCTCGCAGGTGGTTCAGGGTGTAAGTTCAGCTCTTCCCAAGCCACCCCTGTTGCACAGAGCCCTCCCCACTCCAGAGAGTCCCCGTGCTGCTGAGCATCAACACGCACTGCGGCGACAGCAGCGCTGGAGGAGATCTGCCAGCGAGCTCAGCCGCAGGCTGTGCTGCCGCGGTGCTCCAGAGAGCACGGTCAAAGCACGTACCTGCACGTTCCTGTTGAGGCTGACCGCGGGGAAGAAGAGGCCCTCCAGGTTCTCGAAGGCAACCGGCCCTTGCTGGTCCTCGTTGATCGAGAACGTCAAGGTCCTCCTGGTCAAATCCAGCAGCACTCCCACCGTGGCGCCTTTCGTTATCCCACCCTCGGTTCTGCGGAGGCGAGAAGAAGATCAGAGCCTGGCTGTGGCTTCATGTCCCTTGTGCTCCCGGCTCAGGGTTCAGGCCATTGGACCTCAAGGGCTGACGACGCTCAACTTCACAGCTCGGCCAGGAGCCAGGCCATGACCTGCGCCCATCGCAGCCACGCTCACTAGTCCCTGGGCACCTCCTCCTCAAGCCTCCCGCAGAGGTGGCTCTCCGCCTGCCATGATGTCCCCGAGGGCAAAGCTACCTACTGCAGCAGCCTCAACAACGCAACCATGGGCGAAAGCAAGCGGACCTGGGGAGCAAAGCTGCAGGGCCCACTTCAGTACCTGCTGAGCCATCAGGCAACGGCCCTGGAGGCCACAGGTAGGTGACACCAGGCTCTCCCCAAGCCACCGCAAGCTTCACAGCCCCCAGCCCCGCTGACCCCGTGGAGAAAGCGAGCAATAGCTGTGGCCCGGGGACAAAGGCAAACGCTATGTTGTCGTTGCAGGAGTTGCAAGGCTCTGGGCGCTCGCGGGAAGGGGGTGCCACGCAGGAGCATGCTCGGGGCATGCGCGGAAGGAGAGGCGGTGGGACAGAACACTGGAGCAAGGCAGAACCTGGGAGGCAGGGACCGTCCTTCGCTTGGGGCAAGTGCGCGTCCTCTAACAGAGGTGACGAGCAGCGAAGTCACCCTTCCCGCGGGCGCCTATAGGTGCCACCGGGAAGGCCGCGGGCTCTTACTTGGGCTGAGATTGGGCTGTGGTCTCTGGGAGGAAGACCCTGTTCCAGACCACGTACCTGTTGGTGTGCGAATTGTTGTGCATGAACCAGCTCCGGTTATTGTCCACGTACATGGCCCAGGCCTTGTCGTCCTTGCCCAGCATGGCATCCTTCAGGACATCAATGCGTGCCACGCCAAAGGCCGGGTCAGGGTGGTTATCGTAACGATCGATTGACAGCTCCCAGTAATGGAGCCCTTTGGAAAAGCCCGTTTTCCCCAGCACAACCCTGTCATCATAGCTGTTGCAGGTGACAGTCAGGTTGTCATTAGAAAAGATGATGTCAGCGTGGGCAGAGGCAGGATCGAAAGAAAACCAAGCCACTGGAACACACAAAC
>NW_010557965.1:0-10203 GCF_000687285.1 Phaethon lepturus | reverse complement strand
TCTTGTGGTTCTGTATGAGAGACATCTGAACGTCTCCTTCCTCTTCCTGCGAACAAACACATAAAGGTCTCGTCCAACCTTAATGATTCTGTGATCTTGTGGTTCTGTATGAGAGACATCTGAACCTCTCCTTCCTCTTCCTGTGAACAAACACGTTACCCTGTGATGCTAATACATCTTCTATCATTTGGCATTATTTCAGGTGACTTCTCTGCTATTCAATCATGTGAGATAGCCAGAAAGATAAATGCATTTGGGGATAGCAAAGAACAACACAGCAGTATTTTAATGTGTCCCGGGTTTCTCTTTTTTTTATTATTTTTAATTCCCCCCTTAAAGTTTACTTGACAACTGCATTTATTTCATGTTGCAGTTGTTACAGGTTAACAATATTGTTTTATCAGGAAACATTTATCTTCTGGAATAAAGTTATCCTAATACAGGAGTTATCTTATCCAAGGACAAATATAAAGGGGAACATTTCTAGAGGGTAATGTTAATGTCCCTAATGCTATAAAAATAAATGAAATCTGATTAACACCTCTAGGAAGAAGTAAGTCATAGCTTGTATATAAAATATAGTTGCCTTGATTGTGAGCATTATTTTTTGGCAGTTTAAGGCAGAGCATTAAAAGATGTGATGGCATTAAAACTATGAAAAATATCTTAGTGCTTTGGCATTATAAATAGAGGCTGAAATCTGGGAACCTGGAGAGCTTTTAAGGTCAGCTTTTCTGCACTGCAAAGGAAGTAACACACTGCACATCCTCATGTCCTCAACTTTCTGGGAATGGCATGGAAAATGACACTTGCACTGTGGGGAAAGTTGGGCTGTATGACAATGGGGGCTTTGGAGCACCTCTTGGTCCTGGATGTTGATTCTTCAGAGGGCTCCTCCAAATGCCAGTATACTTTAAAGCAGTCTCTGATATGCTCCAAGATGTGTTTTTTAAAATGACCTTGCCTCATACAACTTCTGAATGGAGTGCAAAGAAGTGAACAGCTTTGCGTGTACCCTTCAGCCTCCTCATCTCTGTAGAGGGTGGAATGTCCAAAGGTCAGCACTCAGACTTGCCAACACATTGTTAAATCAGGATGATCTTCTAACCAGAGACAAACATCTAAGATGTGAAGCCAGCCAGGGACGGCAGGTTTGTCAGGAGAGGTGCCACCTTGACAGCAGAGCCCAAAGGCTGTTATCATCCTGCTGATCGGAGAATGATGAGACAAAGGCAGCTGAAAGTCACAGAAGAGACAGTGCTGATCTTACTCAAGCAGCCATTTTTCAAGTGCGTGAGATAAAGAGGGTTGCATGAGGATCCCGGTGCGGCAGTGTGCAGCGAGCAGATGCCTTTCTGCCTGAGCACAGAATGACCTTCCCTATGAGTCTTAAGGCTGTGACAAGTAACAGCAAAAGACTTTTTTCTCGGCCTCTGCACCATTTATTCTCTTGTATTCTGGTAAATGCACGCGCAGTTGCTCACGCCTTGCATCCAAATTCAGGAAAAGTTGCACTGTAGGGCATATGCTCAAGGAGCGTTGGGGAATCCTCTGAAGACGCCTAAGGAATATGAGGAGGAAATAGTGAGGACAAGGAGAAAGAGCAGTACTACATGGAGTCCAGCTCTTCCAAGGAGCGCTTGAAAGGAAGCCTGTATCCCATGAGCGTGCCCGGAGGCTTCAGGCAGGGGACTCCAGAGGAGTAATGAGCACAGGATGACGGGCAATTGAATCTGCTGGTGAGTCTTTCACCATTTCATCCACCAGGATAAAATTTCAGAAAGGAAAAAACGTGTAGCCAAAACACTGAATAATAGCCATCACCATGTAGGAATGCAAACAGCAATTCTTCACAGCCCTGAGATCATCTGTTTCCTCCTTTTTTCCCTTGCTCTTCTGTTTTATAACAAATTCAGAGTTATACAGAAACTGTCACCGTTAAGGATTCTGGGCATCAGCAACTTCCAGGGTTATTTGAAAGAAACCTCATCAGACAAAAAACTGAAATTCTGGTTTCAGATCTAGATGCAGTTTTCGGATTCAGACAAAGTAAGATGAATCTTACTTGAAATAAGCTGGGAGGTAGTCCACTTGGAAGCTGACTGCATAAATGCAATTTTGCACTTATATTGCATCCTGCTGTTACTTTATAATCATTAGGATGAAACCTAGGTGGAATCAAACAGGAATGGATACCACATTCCTATAGTATCCTGTTATATCAACTTCAGGATACAACATTTTGAAAGCAGCTGGGAGGGACCCCAAATTTCCCTGTTAAGGAGATTTGCATTGTGACTGATTTGCATTGTGTAAATGATGTAAACACAAAAAATCTTCTCTTTCCCCTTCCCCTACAACAAATTAATGGGCCAGATTGAGCTTTCAGTTTCCATCAACATTCTTGTGGTTCCTGTGGTAGAATTAAATATGGAGTTAACAAGGTCTAAAGATTTTGCATTGGCTGTTACCATAATGCCAAAACATGGGCATGGCTGCAGGGATCTAATCAACAAGTTAGACATCTGCTTTGGATCTAAGTTGTAGGTGTTAAGTAAAGGAAGCTTTCTTAAATACCTAAATTTCCTATATGGTCAATGGAAAGAAGTAGGGGACATTGGAAACTTTCAGAGGATTTCTGCCTTCAGAGGCCGTTGTCTTAAGGACTTTATGTACCTAACTTAGATCAGATCTCCCTCTGGAGAGCTTCAGAGCTTTGTAACTCTCCACACTGCATATAGGAACATTGTAGTAGGTGCCAAAAGTGTTGATATACATAAGATACATAGTTAGGCAGACTATGTCCCACACTGCACGAGCATCTGCAGAACAGAAATTGAGAGCTACATTTTAAAATCAGAATTACAGCTGCAGAAGACTCTGTTTTTCTGCAAAAATGAAGTTCTCTGAAAGTCACGTCATCATTAGAACTGGAAAAGATGGATTTCTAGTGAGAAGTGTCACTTAATGGAAACTGAAAATTTCCATGGAAACATATGCTTAATCTTAGAAAAGGATAGAATTTAAAATAAAGATTTCCATTCTCCAGTAGCCTGGTGTACAGGAAACATTTGCAGTGAAATGTTCAAGGTTCGAGTCCTTTCTCTGTGTATCCAGACCAGAACACAGATACTCTGTGTGTGCTATTCAGTAGGTCACTGGTTGTTTAGAAACAACTGCCATGAAAACTTCCAGTGAAAATTCTGCATATCTGGAATTATATTTTTTTAATCTCAAAAGGAAATTTTATCCATGTTTATTATTCCGTTGACACAAGCCATCTGAGTCAATCTGAGAACAAAGGAACTAAAAGAGTTCAGGTCATCTTTCTGTTTCATCTGTTTCCCCGCCCTGTATTTCTATATTTTTGTTGTACTCATGAACATACCCTTCATGAACATACCTTCACTAAAAAATACAATCTTTATATCAAAGATTTCATACCATAGACAGAAATGCTATCAATTTCTATACAGAAAGGGGAATAATTATAGCAATATAAGGTACAGTTATTCACATGGCAGCCCTTTCCTTTAAGGAATGACAGCCTAATTGACATTAATTGAGAAAGTTATTCCCCTGTGAAAAGAGGAAAACCCTCCCACTCACTAAGACATATTGCTTCACCTTTATTTATTGCTTTCATATACACTTAGGCACATCTTGGAATTGCAGAACTCAGATGAACTAAACTTACAGGACTGTGAGGTCAACATTTAAGTGCTTGGCTCCTGCTGGATTTTCACAGTGCCATGAGCCAGTGGCAGACACAATATTAATAGGTGGGGTCTGCCATTGCAAGTCTGCAGTTGGATTAGTTTGAGGCATAAACCACACAGAGGAGACTCTGACTGTTGGAAAAAGGTTAGTGCCTCCCCAGGAAATCCACACCTGCATTCAGCTGCAGTGAGGAGAAGGAGAGATATGAATGCAGACAAGAATAAACTTTCAAAAGACAAGTTATATGCTGCGACGTTGGAATGGCTTGAGGAGAGAAGGTTGGCTCTTGTTTCACATCCATTCCTGTTGCCACAAAATACATAAGCAAAACTGTTTCGAGAAACGGGAGAGATCCAGGGCCATGTCATTTCCCACCACTGGATTTATTTACATCATTAAGAATTAAAATCTTTGTATTTCCATTATTTAAAATTTCCAAGTTAGCAAAGCCTGTAAGCTTTTGCTATTAAGCTTGTCCATACTTCAACATTTACATTTGCATCTCTTTTTCTGGTACATTATTCATTAGCTTATTTATCTATCTTTTTAATTTTTATGCCCATCTGCTTAATTATCTTCTTAGAGAGATTATCAATGCTTTCCATTTTCTTTGATGTCAATTTGAAAAGGGACAGTGAGTTTACAGACAACTAGCGTTTCAGCCATTTTGATGACATGCCTTGCCCTTTGACCAGCTTGGCAATCATCTGACCCTCCCTCCTAACCTTTGCATAATGACCTATCCAATTTCCTTACCACCATTCTGTCTTTGTGTTTCACTCTTTACTTTCAGTTCCTAAAAGCAATATAGCTGTGGTCACTGTCAAAGTTATAGTGACCTTGTTAGGACTCCTTCTATACCCCTAAGAAGATAACCAGTTAATGACTTATTCCTTTATCTCAATGCCAAGTAAGTTCTAAAGATCCGGTTATGTCTTTTTTTTCTTTGAATAATCATTAATTAACTTGACCAACTTTTCCTCTTTTGTATTCACCTACTATTTAAAACATAATAAAATATAGCTGAATAGTTTTGTTCCTACATTTCCTCCAAGTGTTCAGAAATTCCAGTTACTTTCCAGGCTCATTTTCCTGCTCTACTGTGTAGCCCTTATATAACCACAAAGTCTAAGGAAACACTGTGGAAGCAAGGTCTGTGGAGTTCTTCCACAAATCATTCCCAAGAATAAATATCAGATCTTTTCTAGATGGAAGAGATGGAAAAAGTGTCTGCTTCAGCTTGATTTCAAGATAAAGCTGGAGGATATTTTACCTGCCTTCCCTGTTGATTTCCAAAGTCTTTCAAAAACTCCAGGAGAAACAGATGGATCACTCCTGGAGACCATTAGAGAAAATTATAACAGGCAGGCAGGAAATTTGCTTACAGATTTGTTTATTTGCCATTCCTAACCTCTTTTTCTGCTTCTAAAACTTGCAGAAACCACTAAGTACGTTCCATACTTCTCAGAGGATGTTGCCTCTGTATAGAAGTTGCCCCAATTTAAACTTATCAAAGACCAAAGCAAAACGGAGGCAGGCAAGAAATAATGGACTAAAAAAAATGGGTCTGTCAAGTCCATAGAAGCGCAACAGAGTGGGTTAAGGAGATCTTCAAGCCAAGGCAATCCCAGCCGTTGCCGTACACCATCAGCCCAGGTATCTAGCCACAGCCACATTACGCTGTTTTCAGCTTGAGTTAATAAGCTTTACACACACACGGAACTGGCTCAATTAAAGTCAGCTCAGCTGTCCCTGGTCTATATCTCCTCTCAGGTCTGATTCCAGGCATAACTTGTGAGGAGCCAGCTCAGGTGTATGCAGCCACAGGATACGCATGCCTCAGGAGAAGTTGAATCAAGGCTGAGAGTACAGGATCCAGCATGTTGTTGGGGGATATCAGGCAAGCTGGCGCTCAGAGAAAAGACAGCCATGGAAAAGAATATCTTCCAGAGGATGTCAGGTGAGACAGGCATTCTGCAGTCCTTTCATCTGAGTCCCAGACAAGCCATTACAATGAAAAATTGAAGTGAAACCTTTTGATAGCTATATAAATTTTGAGGTCAAAAAGGACTATTCTGATTATCTACCCTGATCTATGAATAGCAGTGTTTTGGGCTCTTACTACTCCCCCGTTAGACTATTTGCCATCCAAGAATATTTGCCTTGAAAGAGGTAAGGTCTCATCAACAAAATTTCTCTCCAGCAAGTGCTCTTAAGTTTGCCATGAATCCCTACGAAACTGCACATAAACAAAGTGAACAGATGTTAAATGTATGATCAATAGGCAAAGGCTGTAACTGAACAGCATTCATGTCTCCTTCAAAACTGACATATTCGTGGAGGGAATCAGTGCCAAAACAAATACGAGCAAAGCAATAGCCTGGAAATACTTTAAACATATTATTTGAATTCTCAGAAGTATCATTTTTAACTTAAAGTAAACATTGGCATGCAAACCTAACAGTCTGCGTAATCCAGTCTTGAAGTGTAACTTTATTTGTTATGGGGATTTGCTCAAGGAAAGGGGGAGGGAGGGCGAGGTGGAAAAATAAAATAAACCCACCCCTCCTTCCAAAAAAACCCTCCTCTTCTCCTACTACAAAGAGGAATTGGTTGTTTCTGCAACACTGGCAACATTTTACAAGGTCACGGAAGTGACTGTCTCAAGCTGCTTTAGCAATTTGGGAGGAAGGAGGGGTTGGACTGTTATGCACTTGCATGTTCATTTGGCACACCAGGATGGGTAGTCTTTGTTGCTGTTTTAATAGGAGTCAGAGGCTAGGATGTGCCAGCCAGATTTCCACTCTTGCAAGCGCAGGCACCGGGAGCTGTGGGGTTGCTCCTGTGTGAGGAAGGAAGGGCCATAACCCTCCTTCTTTGGGAGTCTCTTGTGTCATGCTGCGGCCCACCGGCTTTTTCTCAAATAGTGCTTCTGGCAATCTCCAAATAAAGTCTTCAATTAACAAGGAAACAAAAACCTCGGAGGATTCTAGCCAGGATATGCTATTAAATGGGAGATGTTGTGAGCACCTTTTCCAGCTGTGAGATAAATGAGGAGAAACATATTGATAATATTTTAACAAGACACTCTTGGCAAAACAGCCCTCCTTAGCTGCAGATCAGTTTTATGCTCTGTAGAAGAAACAGAAATCTTTATGATTTGTCCCATCTAAATACTAGCCAATAACCTTAATTAGCTAATAAAACAGATGAGTCTTCTTGGCTTTATATGCATTAAGTCACCATCTCAACAGAGTTATCTGACTTCCAGGGATCAATATTGCTTGACCAGGCTTCCCTTTGACTGTATTGTCTTCACTGAAAAACTAAAACCATCTAATTTAACATCATGCCCATTGGTATACCATGATAGGCCATTTATACTTACCACTTGAAAAAGAGAGGTTGATATTGTCAAAGTCTAGTCATTTTAGAGGAAAAATTAGTTTAATCTCCCTTAACTTTATATATCTAAAATTGAGACATCTAGTTGAAGTTTAATATCTAGATTTTTCCCTCTGGACAGAAAACGGGAAACAATCTATGAAGAGATTCATTCTGTCCTGAAGTATTTTAGTAAAATCAGTAATATAGAACACCGTCAAGAAGTATCCAGCTCTCCTCAACGGAAGAAAGACAGGTCCTCGCATACCAGCCTAAACTAGTATCTTGACTTCTAGTTGACCAATGGTGAGTTGGTAAACCTGACCCGTACTGGCCCATTTTATGCACAAGGTCATATTTGAACAGATAGCATCATTGTCATTTACCAGTGGGAAAGCAACCAGAACTGACATCATATATGACAGATTACATAGACAGCCTACAATAGATTTCTGTTTTCATATACTGCTTCATATAGAAAAATGAGGGGAATTTGTCTCCACTTAATATTAAATAATTAAATATTCATTGGAACAAAGAGACATCTTGGTTAAGTAGTTAATGCTTTTGTATAGATCATACGGAAGATCTTATTTTAAGTCTCTGCTTTAATGATTTTTTAATTATTTATAGAAAGTGGAAGCACTTCAATAGGAAGTTTTGAGAGACACCTACCTCCATACTGTCATTGTCACAGGAACTCAGCCAACTCCCTGTGTTTGCAGCTCTTATCTGGACTGTGAAAATATGAGGCTGAGTTCTGGACCTAACAGGAGAAGCACTTGAAGTTAGATTCTTTCCATTCTTGGTGAGTCACAGAAGCCACTGTACATGTCAAGATGGACATCTACAACCTTTCCCCCAAAATTCAAAACAATTGTCCCAATGTAGAATAGAGAGGGGGGAAAAAATCAAAGCCAGAAATGAAAGTTATGTTCAATGTTCTCACATCTTGCAAGCTCCTGGTTTCAACTGAAAGAGCCAGCAAAGAAGGTTTTAACCCAAGATTCCTAGCACTACTTTTGAACAGCAATACATTTTCACAGTGTGAATGCAGTCTCACAAACTACTGAGTGACCAGACCCATCTGCTATGATTAAAAAGAAAATGGCATTGTTATCTAAAGAAAACAAACCAAAAGAAAAAGATTTAAAATCTTAACCCTCCTCCTTTTCCCCACGCTCTGGGGGGGAAAAAAAAAAAAAAAAGAATAGAAAACAAAAACTCAGCATAACTGAAAGCCAGCTCACCTTGGGAAAATAATTTGGCATCAGCCTTTATCGACAGCTGCACTTCACTTCAGCACCTGTGTGTATCATTTCAAGTGATGAATGATTGGGGAGGCTGTTTTGTATTAATGAAACACGTTGTGGCAAAGCATGTATTTATATTTGCAGGATGAGTTTGAGTTGAAACTGTCTTATGAGACTCAGAACTTGGTGGTAAAGATGGCACGTATTGGCTGTGTCTACATTATTAAACTTAGGAGTGCCTTCAAATTCTAAGGTCTGAGTAGATATATTGGCCACATCCCAACTTGGTGTTAAGGTGAGACCATCCCCGCCCTATCCCAAAGTCCTGGTTTTCATTCAAAGGTAACACAATTTCATTAAAGAGAAGCAGTGTTACTCACCAGCTGCTCTGTGATTGTCATGATCATTTAGCTAAAATCCCATAGCTTTTCATTGTGCACTCAAACTGTAGAAGCTCACAACAAGAAAACAAAGATTTAGCTGTAGGAACGCACAAAGAGAAATTAGATTCCTTTGTGCAAGGGGAGACAGAAAGATAACCTGTATAACTGAACTTAATGTGGAAGGACCTGAAACTGTGTGACTTCTGTGAGACAGCAGGTTAACCTAAATACTCACATGCCCTTAAAAAGTGTTGGACGCAACGATTTTACTAATATGTCCAGCATGATGTCTATGTGAAACATGGAAAAAATATATGGTAAATAATAACTTCACTCAATAACAAACTCCTGCAGAAAACAAAATTGTTTACCATGTTTGATGAAAAAATGGAAATCATTTTGGCCAGAATAAAGGTGAGGAATGGGAAGAGAACTAAAAGAAAGGTAGTCAAAGTAAATCATTTTACTATTGTGTTTCAAAATGCCATTTTCACAAAGAGATTATCTTGCATCAGGGAAGAATCTTAAAGTGAGGATAAAAAATAAACAAGCCAAATGTTTCATAAGGCATTGGACAAAACATTTGTCCACTAAAACTACAGAATTGTTTCACACACAAAAAAGAAAATAAATTGTTTTGGATTAATCCAAGCTTAAAATACTTTTTCTGGAGATTTTTGTTTTTCTCATTAAATTGAAAGCTCTTCTTATTTGTACTGCTTGAAGATATTTATTTCCAGAAGCTTACTTCAAATCCCGTTGAGATCAGCAAAACAGTATCAGGTGACATTAGTGAGTGTTCATTTGAAGCTCCATGAGAGTAAACTTTCCTTCTTTCTTTTTTTTTTCTTTTTTTCTCTTTTTTTTCTCCTTGTACTTTAAAAGCCTTATGAAAGTGCTGTGAAAGAATGGTGTTGTCAAAATCAGTGTTCTTCATCTTGTTCTTTTTCTTTATTAACATTGCACTTTTTGAGAGATTAATATGCATTAATTACTTAAAATGCCTTTACAAACGGAAAAAGCAAACCCACGCTTTCCTCTCTTCTGTCAGTGGTACTTATTTTTTTATATATTTGGCATATCGTTATCATAATGGCAGAGTTATGGATACATGGCTGGTGGAAATTGCAACAATCTAATTGATGGATCAACATCAGTTTATCCCTCCTAAAACTCTGCCCCACCATTTCTTACAAGTCATCCAGTCATAGCACACAGAGCAGGCTGCGACAGAGTAGAGTAACGCTTACTTCATCTAGCGTGCACCGATCCCAGGATACAGGAACAGTTGTTATCCATTGGTTTCATTACCCAAGCTGTTTGCCAAGGTATCAATGTTTAGATAATACAAGATTTACAGAGGAAGAATGTGATCATTGATTAACGGGCATTTTCTTTGATTCTTCTGTCTGTTACTGAGGTTTTAGGTTGTTTACCCGCCTAGTGGATGAGGGAAAGGCTGT
>NW_010557964.1:5267-7085 GCF_000687285.1 Phaethon lepturus | reverse complement strand
TGGGCAGAGGGGAACCTCATGAAATTTAACAAGGACAAGTGTAGAGTTCTGCACCTGGGGAGGAACAACCCCATGCACCAGTACAGGTCAGGGGTTGACCTGCTGGAAAGCATGGTCCATGGAGAAGGACCTTGGAGTCCTGGTAGACAGTAAGTTCTCCATGGAACAGCAATGTGCCCTGGTGGCCAAGAGGGCAAATGATATCCTGGGGTGCATTAAGAAGAGTGTGACCCGCAGGTCGAGAGAAGTTATCCTCCCCCTCTACGCTGCGCTGGTGAGGCCTCACCTGGAGTACTGCATCCAGTTCTGGGCTCCCCAGTTCGAGAGAGACAGGGAACTTTTGGAGAGAGTCCAACGGAGGGCTACGAGGATGATTAAGGGACTGGAACATTTCTCGTATGAGGAAAAGCTGAGAGACCTGGGGCTGTTTAGTCTGGAGAAGAGAAGGCTGAGAGGGGACCTTATCAATGTCTATAAATATCTGAAGGGTGGTTGTCAGGAGGACAAAGCCAGTCTCTTTTCAGTAGCGCCCAGTGACAGGATGAGAGGCAATGGGCATAAACTGCAGCACAGGAAGTTCCACCTCAACATGAGGAAAAACTTCTTTACTGTGAGGGTGGCGGAGCACTGGGACAAGCTGCCCAGAGAGGTTGTGGAGTCTCCTTCTCTGCAGACCTTCAAAACCCGACTGGGTGCATTCCTGTGCAACCTGCCCTAGGTGATCCCGCTTTGGCAGGGGGGTTGGACCAGATGATCTGCAGAGGTCCCTTACAACCCTTACCGTTCTGTGATTCTGTGATTCCGTGATTCTGTGATTTTATCCCAGTAAAAGAATATTCGTAAAAGAGTGTCTGTTACAATCAGTAGAGATTGAACAAGACACACACAAAGGAACTGATAACACTATAAAGATCTCATAGAGTATTCACAGTTCACAAGTAAAGAAGAAAAAGTTAATTACCCTTGAAAGATATATTTGTGAAATAAATGAGGATGTAAAAGACACTATAAAATATAAAGGTATTTTTCAACAGATTGGTTGACTTCTTGCAAGTCAACAGAACCCCATTATCTATTTACTAATTTTATTTAATTTCACTAAAATATTTCTCCACACTGTTGGCATGGAAATGATCTTAATTCAAATTAATTATAGTACTTAAGGTCAGTAATTTATATTCCATTTTCAAAAACACTTGTCAGGTGAATGCAGCTATGTTTTTAAATATAGTTTCTTGATTTTCTTCACATCTTGACAACGTACTTCTTACTTATGAAGAATTCATTTTCCAAATGTACAACCAATAAATATGACATTCTACCTAAAGATGAATCCTAGGTTGTCTGGTTTACTTCATTATGTTATGGAATGAATGTGGAGAGTAAAATCATTACTCAATATTAAATTGAAATAATGAACGTGAAGTTTAATATCTTCAATAAAAACTTCACTAATTGAACTTTTACATTGCTCTGTATGTATCAAACTGGTTAAATAGATATATTCTTAATAGATACTGATAACAGCAGAGATTTTTGATTGGGAACATACTTTTGTTATTAGTTATTAAGGCAAGAGCATAAACAACATTGAGCATTGCTCTCCCTTTCACTATTCTGCAGCACTAGCTCCTTAGAAGCAAAATCTACTCTGTCCAAATTTGGAAAATAAAATCAAACCTTTCCTTCACCACCATGCATGAATGAAGATTGTGAAAAGGCTGCAGATGTTAATCAAAATTCTCATAACATTTCTCACACATGTTTGTCTTCACCATCTGTGCATTACCACTATAAATAAATTGAAAGAGTTGTGAG
>NW_010557964.1:0-5236 GCF_000687285.1 Phaethon lepturus | reverse complement strand
TCCCTACAGGGTTATCAGGATAGAAAGAATGAGCACAAATACCCAGGTGTCATAACATTTTCCTCTTTTATATTTACCAACTAATCTCATCTTGTAGTAGTTCCTGGACCTAAACATCAGTCTCCATGGGTTTTCTCTACTGTTATAAATAAGGAAAATAAAAAAAGGTTGATTTGCTTTGTAAACACTCATCTTTTGTTTTCACAATTTACAATAAGCTTTTCTCAAATTAATGTCATCTAAATCCCTAGTATATTGTGAAAATACCTTTGGAAGTGATGAAATGCCTCTGAGAAACTTGTGGAAGCCTTCTCAAACACCATAGGATCAAGTGTTCTAGTCATCCTGAGCAAAAGTTTTAGTTGCAACATCCTTGTTTGAAAAATGACTTGATTTTTGTTGATCTTTAAATTAATTGAAATTAATGCTAATGCTCTGTAAGGAAAAAAGTTAAACCAATGCAAAATGTTTGACTTTTTTTATTGTTTTGAGACATCTTTAGTCCTGATCCATTCTATTAAAATGAGAAATCTGCTCTCTGGCCTTTCCCAATTTTGGGGAAAGCAGACGTGAAAAGGTTCACAGCGTTCAGAAAAGTTAGGTAAATGAGGACTTAGGTATTGCTTTAAACAAAACCTTTGGGAAAAAAAATGGCATGTTAAAATTGTTCATAACTGCATTTAAAATGAACTTTTTTACAGTCACATTCACATCAAACCCTTGAAAGCACATTATCCCAGTTACAAAAAGGACAAGAAGTCCTTTCATTGACTGATGTAACTGTGCCATTGTTTTTATGTATTTCCAGCCAGGAAGGGAATATTCAAAAAGCTTCAGTATATTTAACAGTGTTAGAGGTCTCTGGAAGAGGGTTTGCATATCACAGTATCTGCAGTGCTTGTTGTTAGGCACTACATCTAATGATGTTTTAATGTCCATCATGCATTTAGTGCCCAGTTATCTTTCTCCTACAATTTTATACAATTGCCATTTTCACATTTAAACCCATCTTTCCATCTGTCATATGAAAAAAAATTATACTTTTTTCTATTTTAAGCCTACTGTTTTCAGAGGATGAAATGAGAAAGAGGGTGTTGTAATGAATGGAGAAAAGAGTAAGCCAAAGAGAGTTTTAGTTTCCCTTTTTTTGTGCCATGGGATAACCTGAACTCTGTTTTACATGGCTTAATTGTCACAATCTGACAGTTTAGGAACAAGACACATGAAATGTCTGTAGAGATTCATCAGTCTTTTTTGCAGACACTAAGTAAGGAGAACTAACAGGCAGGGGCTGAGATAGATTTTGGGATGGTTTTTTTTTGTCAGCACAGAATGTTTGTTGTATAGTCATGGCACAAGCAGATTTTATCAGTCCACATGAAGCCAGGTGATTCATGTAGAGGTAGAAAACATCTTTCTTTCTTACATGAAAAAGACTGTAGAACAGGAGTAAGAAAACTGAGGAACATGGCAAAGGTATGTGAAGAGGAAGGAGAAGAACTAAACACAAAGAGTACAGGGGAACTCTTTTAATGATTCATCTGTCTCCATAACTGATGACCCCTATTTAGCCTTTCTATTCCGTAAGTGCTAAGAGGCAAAAATGGAAGGACTTGTTCTGGATGCATGCTTTACAAATACCTAAAATGTGACTGTCCTTGGCCTACAAACTTCATAGTAAAAAAGGATTTTGTAAAAAAATAAGAAACAAATAATAACCTGGTTTATCCTATGGACATCTACCATGGACATTACCAAACCTCACTAAGACCGTAATTAAAGAGGAAAAGTTAGTTCTGAGGATACTAGGCTAAGTTATTCAGAGCAGGTATTTGGCTGGAAAAGAACAGTTGCCAACAGTTGTCCTGTAAGTATTATTTCACTGAGAGAATAATGGCTTCTTTTGGGTGTAAAGGACATGGATTTTTCAGTATCACTTTATGGAATAGTGAGATCAATTTTTTATACCCTTGCACTTCTAGTTTTAGCTGTGTAATTTGCAACAGATGAGACTGAAGGAAGAAATTACTGCATTTGCACTTGAATACGGAACACAGTCCACATATTTAGTGGTAAATGGAAAGACAGTTGCTTACTCTTACAATATAAGATCCACTTACAAGTAAGATCTTTCTGAAGGGAAGAATGAGAAATGGGAAATCTGGAAAGTGTGAATCAAAGTTAAAACAGGTATCATTGGCATTTCTGTTTTTCTTTATTTTCTGGTCCCATCTGAATAGCAATTCAGAAACAGCCATGCATAATTACTGCAACAACAACTACATGACTTGCACATGTCTGATAAATGGAGGAAGAAACTGGAAAGAAAGAAATCATCTTTGGAATCATTAAATATATTTCAGAACTATAAGACTATAATCACCTGGTTTTCCTTCAACAACATCCACTGAATTGAACTATTAAACGCACATGGTAATTCTAGATGTTTAAAATAAATAAAAAGATGATAAACAGTCTGAAGTTCATTTGGAATTAAAGCATTTATACATAGAAAAAATAAGCATTTCAAGAACTCACATCATTTATACAGAGAAAATCTTAACTAGCTTAAAAAAGAATTTCCACATTTTTGACACTATCACATTTTTTATGTACTGCATTACAGTGGATAATGAATGAAGTAAATATTCCTTTTAAATTCAGCCTAGTCTTAGAAGATAATTATAATTCATTTGTTTCCATAAGCTTCCTATAGGATCGATCCTGTAACAAATAAGTAAAATACAGAAAAATACATAATCTCCCTCAAAAGTAGGGAGATTATGACCACAAACAAAATATTTTAACTGTGTATCTGCTTATTCTATATGTTTCATTATTTTCAGTAACATGGACACTGTCCTCTTTTTCTCGTTTAGACTTGTAGGTTCTCTGTTGGCAGCATGGCAACAGGGATGTCACAGAAGAGAGCCATGAGATACCTTGCAAGATGTGATAGAGAAAATGACAGTAGTGGATATAAATAAAATCAAGATTTTAGGCATGTGCAAAAGAGATCTCTTCAGACTGGAAACATTTGAGAACAAAACTTTGAATAAGGATTTAAACATTGTCAAATGCACAAGGTAAATAACTGGGAAGAAGCAAAGATGATTGACTGTCAGTGAATGTACTCTCATCAAGTACCACAGAGATGACATTTCAAATGAGATGAGCTTTCAGCTGGGAATGATAAAGTCATCTGTTCAGCCTCCATTTTTAACTTGTAGTAGTCCTTGTACTTAAAACAATGGAAGATATGTTGAATTTTGGCCACATTTCTCATTTACAACAGTATCATTAGATTGTTCTAGGAATCATAAGTCATGTTCCAGTCTCCAGGCAGATGTCACTGAGGAATTCTGTGTGCTTTTATCTTCTCAGACCCTTCACCTGGTATGAGCTGTCTGTTCTCTCAGATGGGGCAGTTTGCTTAATTTCTGAGGTGACCTAATCTCCTGCAGCCAGGTTGAAATTTTCAGTATCCTTAGTTCATGGTCTTTTACTTGTTTTACAAAGCCAAATTTAATACAGGAAGCCCAGAAATGTGTTTTACTGATGTTAGTTTAAAGTCAGATACTAATGAATGGAAACAGAAGAGAAATATATGGAGACCATTCTGAACAGATAAGTCATGTAAATCATGACTTAAACATTGAAGTTGGAAAAAAAAATCCTACAAAAAACAACAGATAAAAGTACTTAAAATAAGCAATTAAAGAGGTTGCTTAAAATAAACTCTGTTTCTTCCTCATGGAGAAAAGATGTGGGGAATAAAAAGCAGTAAACAACTTGCTTATAGGGACATTTTTTTAAAAGTCCAGGGATGAAAAACTGTAACAGGATGACAACCAGGATTATTTAAACTGTCCAGCAGATCAATATAACCATAATATTTATGCATTTTTCTTCTAGATGCTTATATCAGTTATTAATGTTTTATTAATGACAAAAAAATTATTCTAAAAGTACCTCTTAAATATAACAACTTTGAAGTATCCTTAAATTGTATATTTTTGAGTATATCTACTTGTACTCTTATTGGATCAGCACCAAGACCATATATATTTAAAACTGTAAACCTTTTCCATATTATGCCCTTCGGGTAGAAAGCATACCATGTCAAGGTGCAGTTTTTAAGACTATCAAAAAAAGAGTTTGCAGTAAATCAGTTATTAGATTATGTCCACACCATTCATTCCAACACAGAAAGAACCAGAAAATAAGCATCACATATTGTTAGATGATGCAGAGATAGTGAAGACTGCACATAAACCTATTGAATCAGTTTTATTCAAGATAAATTTAAGCTTAGAAATCTACTTTCAAGTGTAATTTCAGTAGAAAAATACAATAATGAATAGTCATTTAATTTAGCTGATTTAGCAAAACACTTACTGTATGTGCATCCATACACTTCAATGCGCATTCCAATTCTGCCATTCGGATTCCAGTCCAAAGGCACAAAACGGAGAAATCTTGCCTTAATGGAATGTTGAAGTTTGTAGTATATGACACTGTCCGCATTTGTGTTTCCAGAAAAGGCCTAGAAGAGAACGAAAAATAGATTAGCCACATCTATATTAAATTCAGAAATATATGGAATTATTGCTGGTCTTTTTATTTTATACCTTCATCAGGAAAACAGTCAAGCATTGGAATAAAATGTAATTGTCAGTGAGTTCCACAGGAACAGCCACTGAGTCAATCTTGCTTGTTCTTTTGGATCAAGTGTTAAGTCATCTGTGCACTTAGTACTGACACCACACTCATTGAAAAATCTCACACTTTCAAAAATTTAAGTGAATGAAACATTTCAAAACCAAATTGCTTTAAAAAAATGTGTAGAACATCCTGGCATTTCAGTATTTTTTACTAACTAATACTTTTTCATAAGACAATAGGGTGAGCTCTATGATTTCTTCTTGCCAAAATGTTAGATAAATATTGTTGTAAACTTGGTTTAGACGCATAGTATGCTGAATCCACAAAAGTTCTTATACTGACAGACTATGGTGTTGAAAGACTCTGGTTTTCAACTAAAGAATCCAGAATATTATGAAGAGATTTTAATTCAGTGTTCTGTTGAAAAAGAAAACACTAAATTTCAATTTTTTTTCCCAGGTGGGAGATAAAAAAATAAAGTATTATTACAGAAATTTTTTTTTGGTAGTATTTCACTGATAAGACTACTTTCCCTTTTTGTATATAGAATAGAAATATAATAAATAAAAAT
>NW_010557963.1:0-4874 GCF_000687285.1 Phaethon lepturus | reverse complement strand
GGAGTGGGGGGCAGCCGCGGCCCGGCCCGGCTCCCACAAAGTGCAGAGCAGCCAGCCCCGCCTCTGCAGAGCCAAAGCATCCGAAGGACGCTCCCAGGCCAGCACGCGGGAGCAGACACCCTTCAGGCTCCTCCAGCCATATTGAGAGCGAAAACAGCTCCCGGGTGCTATTTTTTCCTCTGTGACCAGTGGGGCCGGTCGTAGACAGCTCCAGTAATTCAACCCGAAGTGCCAAGAATCCTATTTCTGCCTCTGCTCGCTCGCCGAGCTCTGCCCACGGCCTCAGAGCGAGATAAACTGCCTGTGTGCGAGTCTGGGCTGTGACCGAAGCCCGCGGGCTCCGGGCTGACTGCAGACATCATGGGAGAGAGGGGCTCTGCAGGCCCCGAGCTGAAGGCATTTTGATTGCTTCCAGGATTACTACCCAGCATGTTTATTCCTCCAGCAAGGAGGACTTCATAACTCAGAGACTCCTGACAATGTATATATATTGAAATCTTATAAGAATAATGACCATATCCAATGATATTTTGTTCTCATCTTGCCAACATAAACAACTCGCTGGACTTACCGAATTGCATTGGGTCATCCGGAATAATTAGGCTCGCATGTTCCATTTATTACCTTGCAAATCCTTTCTCATTGTATTATATATATCTCTCTCTCTAAATGTAATATGTTTAAATGAAAACCAGATACAGCTCTGAAGGAATTTGAAATATGAGGCTGAGAGTACAAGAAGCGGCACAAAGGACCTCTGCTCATAGGAAAAGCCGAGCGGTCCGGGGCTGGGGGAACCGGGGAAGGTCAGGTGCGAGCGGCCGCACGGGGCTGGGCTCAGGCTGCCTCTCTGCAGAAGCCTCGTGTCTAAGGAAATCCAGTAACTGACTGGCGAGGACGCCCATACTGGCAGGGCACGGGGAGGAGCGGGGTGGGATCCTGGCCGCCGGGTCCGCTCTGATGTCCCCTTCAGCGCTGAGGTCTCTCTTCAGACGGCTTCAGACCGTCGGTGGGGTCAGGTAGCATGAGTCCAGAGAGCATCGCCAGACCTTTTTGAGAGCTTTTGTTCAGGGCCCTGAAAGTCTCCCATGGCATCAGCAGGCAAGAAGCTGCCAGCACCCTGAAAGGATGAATCCGCAGAGGGGGTGAGGCAGGTCTGCTGGCTGCCCCTCTTGTGGGGCGAGGAGCGAGCCTGGTACAAACCCAGAGAGCGTTGTCCGTACCAAACAAAAACGCCTTCCCTGGAGCCATGTCCGAGAGAGGGAAACGCTCGGCACGGACATGTTCAAGAGCAGCTGAAAATTTCATTTGAAATTCCATTTCCAGTGGCTGAAAATCAGCACCGTGTCCTCCGTGAAACAGGAGACCGCACCGTCAGCTGCGATTAACCCGGGCACTCCCTGACGCCGATGGGTCCGTGGTGGGGTTTTGGAGGATCTGACACAGCGGTGACAACGGCCCCAGCATTCCACTGATGATGGCCCTGTGCAGCGTGAATGAGGCAGAGTTCGGGATCTGGAGCCGTACATAATCCTTGCCAAAACCGCCTCTCCCCCTCCCCTGAAATGCTGTACATGCAAGTGGGGTGAGCATCTCGGCAGCGACTCCCAGCCCGCAGCCTGCCACGGGTACACTGCGGGATGCATCACGGCCCGTCACAGGACAGGCAAAAGGACATGGTCCTTCAGCGCCAAAAATGCCTTTTGCAGCTTTGCTTCCACTGTTCTTTCTTTCTAAACAATGTTCCTCATCAAAATTAAGAGGAATTGTAGTTAGCGTGGATCTTGGAGACCCAGATAAGTGGCATGCCTGGGGCACGGCATACCAAGACATAGCTGTGACTGGGAAACCCTCTCTGGACCCTCTACACCTCACCTTGGCTTACTGACGCACGCCGGGCTCATGGCTGTTGCCCTTCAATGGCAAGTCCGTTGCCATTTTGGTTTGTTCTCTCAGTAGGGGCAAGGAGGAGAAGACTAAAGGTGGAGCAGACGAACACATCTTGTGACAGTGCTCATGCCTTTGCCGTCTTCCTCCTTGAGGACTGACAAAGAAATGGGGACCAGACAGGAAAACCAATGCTCCCCTTGACTAAAACACTGCTTTCAGGTCCCTCTGAAGAGCAAGGCGTGAGCCACGATGTCCATGCCGTGGGGTAGGTGTCCTTCAGCGAGACGTCACCCAAAACCACCCGAAGCCAGCGAGAACCAGGACACGGCCATCCATGAGGTTCCTGGCGGGGCAGACCTGGCTGCAGGGTGGTGGGAGCACCCGCGAGGATGTTTCAGGTCAGCGGGGAGGTGTGCGGTGGATCGGTGTGTGGGAAGCTGGGAGCAGCCCTGCCAGCTCTCCCCATGGTTCTGGCCAGCGCTGTTGAGTGCTTCACTTGCATGAGCACCGAGAGTAAAAACAAAATGACATTCATTAGATGTTTTAAGGAGTGTTCAGGCATGTAATCCTCCTGGAATGAGGCAGCCATAACAAGTTACTGTAGTTATTGATGGTCATGTCAGTTAGCCTTTTCCAAGGATTAATCACCATCCTGCTCATGCCCTACAGGATGTTTTTATCTCCGTTTTCTCCCAGTGTTGCAGTGTGCAGAGCCGGCTGGGCTGACCGGTGTGGCTTCCGAAGCTGGGGGGAGGCTGGCTTAGCTTACTTAGATCCTCAGTATTTAACAGTTTGGAAGAGGGTAGCATTTAGAGGCATTGCCGGGGCAGAGTATTTCAAAGTTTCACCATGGAGAGTCTGAAATCAAATGTCTCCTTCAGTGAGGTCTAATGTGCAAAACGATGGCAATCTCCCCGAGGCAGTTTGCAGCCTGCAGGAAGGGTACAGCCCCAGGAGATGTCTTGCTTTGGCTACCACTGCTGCTGCAAGGGCATCTAGTGCATCATCCAGAGAGGATGATGCAAAGCCAAGGTAGAGCTCCTCATACCCGAGAGGACAGCAGATTAAGTTGTACCTTTAACTAAAGCACCCGAAGGTGATCATTCTTTTGCTTTGTTCTGAATAAAAGGGGGAGCTGAGGGGGTGACAGGACCATCGCTGGGCTCAGCGTGGGAAGAGCGCAGCACAAGGGTGACACAAGCAGCAAGTGGCAGCATTTTCTCTAAAACTGAGGCTGTCTTGAAGAACCATTGGGTTTGAGCAGTCTCAGGGGCAGAGGCTCCGGTGTGCAGGGTGGGGATGTCCCAGCCACTGGACTGGCATCACCATATGACACCCAAGCACCCATCCCAGTCTGAACTTCTCTGCTCTACCCTACCCCTGAGGACAGGCAGTGCCATCCCAAAACCCACCCAGGCCAGAGAATGAAGGCAAAGCAGAGGGACATGTCCGTCTGCTCACTCGCAGGAGGGAGATCCTGGCATGCTTGGCTTGGAGGGTGCAAACAAGTCTGGGATCTTCAGCTGCTCTTTGGGGCATCCCTGGGGAGCCTGGCTGTGGCCCAGAAAGAGCTCCCTGGCTGCGGCCAGAGGCAAGGTCCCACGGCGGAGGTGTGCACAGCCAACCCGCGTGTGTCCCCGGCTGCTTTCTTGCAAACCCTGGCAGGTCTTGGTGTGCAGCTGACTTATTAATTGGGAATGAGTGACTCCAGGAGGTCCTGACCTCCAGCATTTGGTCAGACCCCGTTGCTTGCAAATGCTGCAGAGCAGCGAGGGCTCAGGGAGGAGGGGATGTTTCTTATTTACCCTCTGGCTAGCACAGCCAGTTGAGGGCCAGGAAATGTGCTCCTTGGCCAGCATAACTGAACCTCCAGCTGGAGCTGGATTTGGCCTCCTGCCCCCAGCGCTTGGGCTGGCACTGCTCAGCTTGCCCCTTCTGCTGCACGGGACGGGCTCAGGGCTCATTTTCAGTGCAACCCTGATGCTGGCAGTGGTCTGCAGCCTGGAAAAGGCTCCAGAAGCCACACAGCCAGGCTGGGCTAGGGAAGAGCCTGACCCACTGCTGAGGGCTATCGCTGTCTCACTAATGCTGCTCTGCTTGGAGGGGAGGGAGAAATTCAAGATCCCCGGGGGGCTGGCTAACTCCCCAGCTCAGCACTTAGCAGCAGGGCTCTTCACACTCAGGAACATGCCCCCAGTTTGGGCAGCCCCATCCAGCAGCGTGTGCTCACGTTCAGGAGCAGCATGGGGCGGGGGCATCACTCCCGAAGGCTCCCCCAGGCTTCTTGCTGTCACAAGACCTGCCATTGCCTTCAGCCATCATGCTTTCAGGAGAGCCAAAATCCCTGAAATCTCCCAACCACCCAGCCTCCCTTCTCTTGGGAGCAGGGATTTGCCCCTAACCTCTTTTGCATCCATGCACATCACTTTGTGGGCGCCTGCAGGGACATGGGGGTGTTTCTCACCCTCCTGGTGCTCAATCCCTGCCTGATTAGAGCAGCAGCAGATGAACTTAGGGCTCTTAGTGTCCCTCTCTGGTCCCCAGCCATGTCCCACCAGCAGCTGGGTGACTTTGGGACCCAAGCATTCCTCAAAACATCTGTCCCGATGGCGGGGGACAGCGGGGGAGATTCATCAGCGCCGCCAAGAAAACTGCCCACTCATTACAGCAGGGTCCCATAGCATGTGTTACAACCAAGCACACCAGCAAGGCTGGAAAAATGCCGCAGAGCAGAGGAATTAGCATCAATCAAGCCTAATCCCCCAAGGGAATCACCCCGATGTGTGGCACATGGGCGTGCTGTGTCCCAGACAGGCTGGTGGGTCCTGGGCAGCCCCCGGCCAAGGGACCCCAGTGACTTCCCAGTGTTTCCCCCGAGAGCGGTGACCTCTGACGTGAGCTCTTCACTCCCAGCTGGCAGGGAGAGAAGGAAAAGAAAAAAAAAAGATGCTTTTTCCCTCCCCCTCAGCGCCTTCGACAGACAT
>NW_010557962.1:710-5035 GCF_000687285.1 Phaethon lepturus | reverse complement strand
CGCTCACGCCGGCACACGCGCTCCTCGCGCCCCACTCGGGTACCCCGCTGAGTCCCGCGGGCACGACCTGGTTCTAGGCAATTTTAAAAACAAAACTCTCCGGTATCATTTAATGGAACTTGCCCATAATTTTATCAGTTCCTGTGAGGGCTGCGAGATTCAAGTGTCCATATTGGCCTGAATATTCCTCCCTGGAAGGAGAGCCAAAGCCTCAAACGTGAGCTTCTTGCCAAGACCGAGAGCAAGTCGAAAGACATCTTACAGACAGACAAGGGCAAAGTCATTGCACTAGAGCTGCTGGAGGGAGCCAGCTATATATTTCGCACTTCTCAAGCTGAAATCTTGATCTGGCCAGCCTCAGATTTTTGCATCTCCTTGAACCACCAAAACCAGCTACCTATTACCTTCCTGGTGCCTACAAAAACCTCCAAAAAGACAAAAAAAACCCTTGGTACATGTAGCAAATATACTGTAATATTATCAGAAAAAATCTCTAGCAGACTTTATATCATATTATGTTACATCAAACATTTATATTATATCAGACATAGATATTATTATATTTATATTATATCAAAAGGACAAGACCAAGAAGCTGTGGTTTTGTGTGGTTTTATGCATACATGCACACACATCTATCTATTAATATACAAATAGAGAGAAATATATCTGGGGTTTTTAATATCTCTCTTTCACTCTCTCTCTCTCTCTGATAAAATCTATTCCTTGGCCATGTGCATACAATTGCTATTAAAGTCAATGTGACTCTGGGGTGAATACACACATAAAATCATTGATCATCACTTACCTATTTTATTTGCAGTGTTTCAATGATTTTCTATACCGTAGCTATATACTGTGCCATCTTTTTGCAAATGTTTTCACTGTTGCGAGTGGCACTAGTAATCTCTTTTTCACATTTAATTCTGTTAGCATATTTCCTTCAAGTATCAAATTCTATAAGAAATGACCATTATCGTCACTGGGGATAGTAAATGACACGATTCATAGACAAACAGGACTGCTGTCATTTTGAAGACAAGAGATTCACACACAAAATGTAAATGCTAATACTAGATGGAAGGCAACGTGCATCTCGAACAGATTTCTGATTTCCAAAATACAGCTAACAGAATACTAAGGCTGCTGCAAAATCTACAGTTCAGGCTATAAAACAACCTTCTGAGACTCATATTTTATAATCTGGCCCTCACTGCCAAACAGCTTATAACTGCCTCCATCCTGCATGTGTCTAGCGTGCACTCCTGAAACCCTGGAGTTGCATTTGTAAAGGAGACACTCTACAGCCTTCCTTTTTGTGTGCACTGATGCTTGTCTATACGTAGCTAGACAGACTTTTTCTTTGGCAGGAAGTTCTGAACACACTATTATTATGGGCACAAACTTGGATTCCTTTGAAAACGGAGTCTATAATGTTTCATGAGGTAGAGCTTCTCATATCGTATCTAACACTGGGAAGCTTTGTTCTCTGCAGTGGTATTTGAGCTCATGCCTCGTTGAAGGCTGTTGTATTAAGGAGCTGTTCTATGTCCTGTGGGGTTATATATCTCATAGCAGTGTGTAATTTAGCAACTCTGCTCCAGCAAATTATAAAGCCCATGTCAGACTGTGGTCAGATACGATGCAGTGGACAATGTGTGCCACAGCTCTCCCGGGGTCTCTTAACAAGTTAAAAGCTTGGTCCCAGTTTGACAAAACGTAAAGGCAAAAGGTGCTTGTCCTGATATTTGTAATTGCTGTGACTATGAGTCTGCCACAGTAAAAGTAGTTGGAAAAGGTTAAATGTGCTTTTTAGAATTACATAATTCAAATTATGTACATAGACTCCTGGGAGAAGCATGGCTGTTTAGCTCCAGCCTGCTCTTGCAGAAGTCAGTAAGCCAGTATGAATGTTAGCAGACGCGGGACCAGCACTTCAGCACTGAGCATCTCTGTAGCTGCTTCCTTGCAACTGCAGGACACGGAGAGTTGAGCCATCTTCTTGGGGAAGCAATGATGAGGAAAGTGAATATAAGGGCATGGGGTCTCCTGGGGAAGAAACTTTGATTTACGTTCTCTGAAGGAATAGAGATAGGACTTAATGAGGAGAGAGGAAAGACATGTTAAGCCGTGATTCTGCTGGCTTTCCTTCTCCTCTCCGCATATTCCCTGGAAGGTTTCCTGGTGGCACAAATTGCTTCATGTGTATCTTGTTTATTTTTGGCCTCGATAACTTCCTTTGGAGCCAACCCAGCCCCTGTTGGGAACATAAGATAAATCTGGATTCATTTGAAACTCCCTTTTGGAATAGGCCGGGGTGTCCTTGTCAACATGTCAGATTAGGAATGCTCCATTTGGTTTAATGGAGCTGGCCTTTGGTTTGATCCAAAAGGCTCCATAAACTTCCATTGTCATTTATGCTCCAAAACTTGCAGTCTTCAGAATTACAGATTCCTCCCTCCACCATTTTTTTTGAAGGTAGTGGCTTCCTTGTTAAATTGTACTCCTTTGCTGTTTGAGTGGCTAGTAAAGCAATTCAATCATAGCCACCAGAGACGCTCCATTTATTCTGGCACAAGGAAGTGTTTTTCTCAATCTGAAAATGATATAATTTTAGTGATCTGCAAAGTTAGAAGAATGCATCAAAGAACAGAGGAAAACCGAGGAGCAAAATATTAATGAAGGATACCTGAAAATCACTGCAGTACAGAGTGGAATCAGAATTATTTCCTCTAACGTAGATTTCTCAGGTGTTATTTGCAAGTCACTTCAGGCACGTGCTGTAACATCCACTTCTGAAAAGTTGCTCTAATTGTTATTCTCTTAGCTCGTAGAAGGATAAACTCACTCGTGCCTAAAAGAAATGAATGGGGTAGTAAAAATAGTCTTTTACGTTTGTAAATTGTAGGGTTCTCTGAAATATCACTTTATGGCAGCCAAAATTTTCTAAATACTGAATCAATCGGAAAGCCTTCTTGGATTTTTGAGAGGATGGATAACTACAAATTTAGTGCACTGGGCTGGCACTCAGGACATCTGGGTTTAAATCCCGTCTCTGGCATCTACAGCATCTGGCACCCACACATCTATTGTGTGACTTTCAATGAGTAACTGTCTTCTTTCCCAGTCCACGCAACAGGGATAATGACCCTTCCTCACGCTCCCATTTTGTCTGTCTGATCCAGTTAGGTGAAAAATTCATCAGATCGGAGCCTGACCTTTCACAGACACTAACCAGCCAGCGTCAACCAGCCAAGTGGGACCTGGTCAGCTCAGGTCAATATGGTTTGTCCAACATCACGTGTTTTTTAGAGATTGCTCAACCCTTTTGGAGGAGGCAACTTGCTCCAGTTTGAGACCCTAAAAACCAAGCTTTGTCATGCAAGGATCTCGCTACCAGTTGTGTCATGCTTGGAAGGGCAGTTTCTGATGGGAACGCTGCTGCATCTCTACCAGAGTGTCAAAGACATGCTGCTGTAGTGTGAGAAAATTACTGTTCTGCGAAAAAGTGGTTCATACGATGGACAAAGCCAGTAAAATAGAAAATTTTGTCAAATTTATCAGGAACCTCAGCCCTATGTACAATAAGCATAGAAAAGAACAGGGCAAAGGGAAAAGTGATGGGTTTTTTCTGTTTTCAAGTTGCAGATAGGTATTTTCCATGACTGTCAATTTTTTAGTCCAAGTGATTTATAAATGCTGAGTTCTAGGTCATCTAACCTAATTTTTATTCATAAACAGTAGGCTCAGAGTTCCCGGGGTGCTGATTCTGTACGGCCCAGCTGATGAGCTGCAAGGCAGAAATGTGTGTTTTCCTTTTGTATGTACTTTGTACAGAAGTAATTACAAGAAACCAAGTCCAATCCAAAGAAAAGTGCATCATGACATAGAGACTTTTATATCCTGGCTGACCACAGACACACTTCTTGGTAATTCAGCATGATAGATAATGTGACTTCAGTGTGAGCTGTGCCCCAAACTCAACAGCAATGTAAAAAGAAGAGTAATCCCTTTGGAACAATAGACTACAGAAAATTTTTATATCTCTCTTTTTCAGTTTCTTGAGCCTGGTACTTACGTTGATATATAAAAAAAAAAGCATACAAAAAACCCCAACACAAACATGCATTTCAAATTAAATTCTCACATGATAGGCTCTCCAACAGACCAGTGTTCAGCTAATGGTATTAATTTAGTCCTGATTGGTCATTTAGATGGTAAAATTATGTTTTCGTCTTATGTGAAGATAGCTGCAATATAAGCAAATCAAATACCGTACCCTTGTGCTAGCAAAGCAAAATATAGAAAGCAATTAGAAGGAGGTA
>NW_010557962.1:0-679 GCF_000687285.1 Phaethon lepturus | reverse complement strand
CCTACAATATGAAGCTCTGCAGGCAACTTAATAAGGTGTTTCATTTACAAATTCTAAGGGCAGCAAGATTGCTGATCATCTGCTTTCATTATTGCAGAGGAGTCCAGAGCAAAAGGTATAAAACTAAAGATGAAATGCAAAAAGAGTTAGCAAATTCTTCCAGCTCAAATCCACAAATTCCAAAGTTACTGGTAAAAGAAGAAATAGGGGGACGTTATTAGGAAAACATTATCCTTCACTTCTAAGAAATCCAGTTCCTAAAAATACACATACTAGAAAATCACTTTGATATTAGCTATAGCAATGAACCAAGTCGTCACAGAGACCCTGAACCCCACAGTGCCGCGATTTTGTTGCTGCTGTTTGTGGAACGGGCACAAGGACTGCCTTCGCAGGGCGCTGCACGCAGGGCTGCGCGGCCGGACGCCACTGTTTCCCAGTCCGGCGCTGGAACGGTGCCGAAAATCTCAGCACGTTCAGGGAAACGTTCACCCATAATTCTCAGAGCTGGAACAAATAAAGCTGTCATACATTTTTAATATTTCTCAGCTCTTTAGAATGTGAATATTCATCATTCTTGCAAACCAGAGCCTAATTAGATTCATAAATTATTATTGCTTAAACGTAGAGCGCAAAAGCGGCGCGCGTTTCTGCGGCGCACGTTCCTGCGGCGCGTTGC
>NW_010557961.1:2305-3994 GCF_000687285.1 Phaethon lepturus | reverse complement strand
CCAGGATGCTGTTGGCCTTCTTGGCCAACACCTTCACCTATTTGACCTGAAGTGAAAAACATTATTTAGAATAACTGCTGTTATTATAAACTTGTGCTGTAAAATAGTATGGACTTGGTTCATGATCTGTGCTGGTCCTGAGGCAGTTTATTAGATGACTTGTGTATTGATTCCACCGCTTGTCCTTCTGTTCCAGCCCAAAGTTGGCTGATTGTATCTGTTTAGCCTTTTCCATGGCCATCGGCAAATAAATGCCCCACAGGTCCGCTGCCAGCTGCTTGGAACTTGGTCCGTCCCTCACGACAGAGCTGTGAAATGGATTTGCCTCTCACCGCCTGACCGTTGGAATGTGAGCATTCCCACACCGCAGCACCAGTGAGTTGCCTTCCATCTTGGAGCCCCCAGTTCATGGCTTTGAAGCCAAGCTCTTAGCAGAGCTGCAGAATAAATCATATGAATACAAGTATTTAGAATTATTGGGTTTAAGGCTAATGAGTTTTGCAAGGGTTATATAATCACGTACATGATAGAAGCAGCTAGTCTAACTTCCAGAGACTGTAACGAGATTTAACGTGAATCATCAGATCATCCTGCATCATTTTACTGTAGAGGCTGTGTCTCAGTCATGTCTTCTGTGGCAGTAAGTATGGTTCAAGTCTGATCTGCAGTGGGATCTGATCTTTTATTGTCATGGTTCTTTTAAGCTTTTGCATGTAGAAGCAGATTTTTGATTTCACTTGGGACGAAGGTCCAGTAATGGCATAAACATGAAATGAATTTCCCTTCAAGGCCTTTCATTAGCTGGATTGAAGATCAATACAGTGTTTAATGAGAAATGATTTGTAGAGTTTGACTGCACTGTCTGCCTTCATTTACAGTTATGATAGAAATCTCATAAAAATGGCTTGGCAGCGAGTGCATCTTGGCTTTTACAAAGGAGCCATCATGCTACTATAGTAATTGAGATAATGAAAACCCACAGTGGAATGAATTTTTTTTTTTTATCCTCTGTGTGGTGTTTCCATCTGGAATTGTGATTTTCACACTCCTCTACATAGTACTTTCCTTTTGCTTTGAATTGTCGTTTCCACAGAAATCATCTGCAATGACTTAGGTTTTAGCAGAAAATGAAAAATTTTGCCAAGTTCTGTTTGTCATTAATTTCACTGCTCCACAATGAGGGTGACTGTTGGCTTAAGACATCTGTATCTACAAATTGAGGCCAGTAGCTGCCACTACATCTTCATTCTGTCTCAAGAATTTATGGTAGTTTGGTGAGGACTGGTTGCTGAATCTGACTGTGCAAGTCTCATCCCAGGAGGAGTTCTCCGTTAAATGTTCCTTTTCAAGCCTTCAGCCCTCTGTGTCTTGTTTCCTCTGTTGTGGATTTATTAATTTCCCTTCACGTGCCCTTTCTTGTTATTGCTGAGTGTCCATTTTTTCCCAGTTTTCCTGATACTCCAAATAATTTATTTAATAAATCAGCTTTATTCTCTTAGATACCTAAATACTGTTTTCTTTCTTTTGTGTATCTGTGATGAACAAGGAAATACTGGGAGCCAAAGTTAGCAAAAATATCTGTCTTAAGATAGAATTGGAATTGAATCTTTTTTTTTCTAGGATTTTTTGGTATGTTTTTTATCCTGAATGTCATTAGAAAGTTTACCTTTTATTCCTGAAAATGCCATG
>NW_010557961.1:0-2274 GCF_000687285.1 Phaethon lepturus | reverse complement strand
CAGCAGGATGTTTTGTAAGAGGACAACATCATTGTACAGCTATGCTGATGAGAACCACTTCAGTGTTAAAAAGCTAGGTGAACAGGCTTAAAATTCCTATTGGTGACAGAACAGAGTTTACTGCTAGAGTAAGTTCTGTCTCCATGTGTGCAATTATTTAACAATGTAACTAAATTGGCAGTTTCAATTAAAAAATGTTGGTTAGGATGAATGAAACTGAAATACTGAAGTCTGTTGGTGATACTTTCCTGTTTAAAAATAATTCATGTTAATTCTGTTTCCGTTAAATATCAGCAAGGGCAAAGAAAGAGATCAGTATCTAGAAAGCTCATTTGAATGTTCAGTTAAAAGTGCAAGCTTGTTAAGTTTGAAAACCACCCCTAATTAGCTAAGCTCTGCTAATTTTTGCAGCTGTTAACTGAGTGAAATTCTTTCTGCTTTCAACATACCAGCTATAGCAACTGTCCTAATGTCATGAAGGTAAGTCAGTGCATAAGGTAAATACTGATAACTTGTAATTAGTTTATCACTATGAGATGGCTATTTATCTGCTTGTAGAGGATGATGAATTCTGCATCTCTCTAGACTGAACTGTATTTTACATTTTTTTTTTTTTGGCATTTCCATGGAACAGTGACAGAAAACAGCAGTGCAGCAGAGGGATTTTGGTTGCAGTAGCTGGAGCTCTTGGGTTACACTTCTTCCTTTATGGAAAAAGCGTAGAGGAGGCTATGTTTCTTTTTTATTTAGTTGAATGACACAAATATAAATGACTTTTCTGACTGAACTGGAAAACAACTTTTGGTCAGATGAGGCAGAGGTGACATGCCACTGTTCTGCCTACTGGGGTTTTTTTTGTCCGTCTTCCCGTTTTACTGACAAATAAATCAGGTGGTTACATCCCCCGTGCCCCCTGTGATTACTTTGTGATGGAAAATCCTGGAATGGAGGCAGCTTCAGTTTGTGTGGTACGTTTCCCTCATTTTCAACACTTACTAATACATGTTCTAGAAAATGTATTTTTGTTACACAATTCTAATTTTAGCTAGAACAAGGAAAGGTATACTTTGGGGACTAATTAACTAGTCTGATATGTTTTGAACACAGAAATTTCGGGTTGGATTGGATAGCTGATATCAGAAAATATGCAGTGGTGTTTATAAATTTATTACAGGTCTAGATGGTTGTTCTAGTCAAGCTCTGTTTGCAGAGCTATCACTATGTAGTACATGGATTTTTTTTGTGTGTGTGTGTGTGCAACTTGTTAGTGTGAGACAACAGGAGGAGGGCACTGTCTAAAGTTGAGCACTTATGTTGCATATTTCAATATCAAAGCTTCTTTACAGATTTTTAATAACTTTGATTTTTATTGATAGAACGTAACTTGGAAAATTGGAACTTAAGCATGCAAAATCTAAGCAATTTTACTAATTAACCAGAAGAGGGAGCTTAACAGGTATAGCTGGTATTTTGTTTGAAAGGCCTGAGTTTTAAATAAAGAACCCAGTTTCCTTTTCTTTAGGAAGTTGAAAAATCGATGTGAATCCAAGTTTTCTGAGATTTAAGCTGCTAAATGTAAATGTCTTTGTCTCTTTTCCTCTTTTATCTTGGATATGCAATTTGTTAATTCCAACATTTTTTTTTTTTATTCTCAGCATTTACATGCTGATGGGGAATATCACAATCTTACATGTGTTTGAAATAAATGTATCTTCACTCTCTAACCAGGCCAGTGCATTAAGCTGATCCTTTCTTCAGAGGATGGCAAACAAAAACAAAACAAAAAATATTGTGAAATAAAGCTGTGAAATGAGAGAGTGTAGAAAGTGAGAAAGTGGCTGTTCTTGCTTTCATGCTTTCAAACATAATTGTCTATCACTTTGAATTTTCATACAGCTTATATTAATTTTCATACAACTTATATTTCCAGTTAGGGTTTTGAGTTAATTTAAATTCGATCCCCCATCCTCCTCTCTCCAGCTCAGTTCTCTCAAGATACTTTTTTCCATCTTTGTTTTTTACTTCTTTTGAATACTGCAGAATCTGAGCAATCTTCCTTTAAAATAACACAACTTTCTTTCCCTCCTTTCTGCACTGAGGCACATTAGTGTACTGTATCCTCCCCAAATGAGCTCCTCTTAGATGTGTGTGCTCCCACTGCAGTTATCCTCTGGTGAATTTAATTAAAAAAAAAAAAAAAAAGGCTAGATTATGAAAATCTGTGGCTGAAAGTCATCCTCTTAACATGGTGTCATGGTTTAGCCCCAGCTGGCA
>NW_010557960.1:0-13231 GCF_000687285.1 Phaethon lepturus | reverse complement strand
CAGGCCTGTAGTTCCCAGGATCCTCCTTAAGTGGTTAAGTTAACTCCTTAAGTTACAAGTGATGTGTCCTTGCACAAGGCATCTCTGAGGCTGGTGATGCTCTTTGCCCATCACCAATCGCATAATGGGAGCTGAAGCTTGCTGGGCATCACCTTTGCCTCAGCTGCTGTGTTTAGAGCCAGCAGCCGGGTGCATGGCACAGATACTGGCTTCCAGAGATGCCTGACTAAAGGCGTCTTCGCCTTTTAAAGCATCACGCCACTGGCTTGATAGAGGCAGCCTTCTGAGTGATGTGTCCACGACTTATGCGAAGTGCCAGCCAACATATGTAAGTACCTGGCCCTGAGGCAGGTGACCCTTGGTCTTTTCCCCTGTCCCCTGAGCACACCAGTGGATTTGGCATCATTATATTGTGTTGATAAAGTCTCTCGCACATCACCTAACAGAAACTGATTTGCACTTACCCGAACTGGGCTTGCTTGTTTGGATGAGTGCCGAGGAACGGGAGGGCCGCGTGCTAGATGTGAAGAGAAAGACTGGGCACCTACAGACTTTTGACCCTTCTTTGCAGGTTTCCTCCTGGTGAGTGCAAGAAGAAGAACAAAGCCGAAGAGAGCGAGCTGTCTGACGTTACATTTTCCCATTGTCCTTTATCTAAGCAGCCTGAAGCCCGACAGCTGTAGCCAGAAGTCAGAACAAGCTTCCTAGCTGGAGCAGCGCATTTAATTAGCCACTGTGCACTTGGTGGCTGAGCAGTGACATAAAGTGGTTTTCTTAATTGGATTTTAAAAAACTGATAGTTTACAGGGAGGAATCTCCCATTTTAGTCATTTTCTTTGCCTGAGTGCAGGTGCAGACTGTCTTTAGGTAAATATTTCTTACAACAGGAACATTCAGTTTGTATGTGCCAGATCTTGAGATACTGCATACCAGTACTGCTCAGCTGAAGCCATGAATTGTTCTGATTTCTCTCAGCAGCAGATACGTACTAGCTCAGGAAAAGCGGGGGGAAAGAAAAAGAAGAGATAACAGGGAAAGTGCAAAATAAAGGACAAACTCTGGCAGTTTCTTGCTTTAGTTAACTCCAATTTTTAACCCGCAGAATGTTGTTTTGGCCCCATTTACACTGCTGTAGCTGGGCTGTGCTAGCTTGCAGGTGGTTATTAGAAATCTTTGGCTAAGCTTGGTGAAGCTGATGGAAAGGCTTGCCTTGCTTTAAGTGAGCCTGACAGTAGACAGCATCACTGGATGGTTTCTAAGAAATACAGACCCTTACGAATATTTTCCTCCTGCTGTGCAGGGGAGATGTCTCAGGGCTGTTGTTGCCTTTGTTCCGTCACGACGCCTCTCTGCCAGCCTCAGTGCTGTCAGAGCCTTCTTGCAGGGGAGGATTCCAGCTCCGGCAAGTGATTCCCGTTTCTTTTATTTTTAGCATCAAGATGTCTTTTATTCTGGCTGAAGGACAAAATCCCTTTTCACAGGGGCTGCTCGAACAGCAGAAATGAGTGGCTATTAAAAGAAGGCTTACTGTAAAATAGGATAATAACCTAGTTATTTTGCATTTCTAAGTCATCCTTGCATTGATATTTCCTTTCCTATGATGCATACCAATTAAAAGCCACCGAGCAATAAAAAAGCAGTCTGTGCAATAATCTGACAAAGAATCGTGAGCTGTGAAATGAAAGAATTATTTTGTTGCATTAATGTGAAGATCCATAGCAAATTCTTACAAAGCAGTCTTTGTCCTGGACGATTGCTACAAATGTCCTTTAAGTCTCTGAAATGTCTTGTGTATTTTAATGCCTTTGTGTACAAATAAACATCGGTAACACATTAGGTTTCAAGGTAGCTACTCTTCTTGCCTGTCCCCTGAACGCTACTTCAACACCCTCCGTATTGGTACTTGTGCACAGGTACAAGGGCTGCGCGAGGCTCTCTTATCCCTGCTGCAGTCGATCAGAGTATTGACAATACAGGGATATTCCTCCAGAGAGGTCGGGGCTGTTGTCTGGAGGGCAGAACATTGACTAGGAACAGTAGGGTAGCGGGATATTCTCTTTCAGTGCCTAATAGGTACAGAGAGGTGGATTTCAGTGCCCCTGAGGTTACTGGGAAGGTTGGGACAACCCTCAGTCAAGCTGCTTAGCAAATATCGTCAAAACGCAGCCGTAACTGCAGTGCAGATTTGGATGCAAGAGTGGAAGAGGACAGATGAAGCTCGTAAACAGAGAAGGCACTTATTATGCTAACTTGATTGTAGCTAATTAAAAAGGGATATTAGCTGATTGGATTACAGGGGATGGAGCAGAATAACCCTTTGTTCATGCCTGTGCTTGGATCGGTGGGATACTTTGGTCCGTCCAAGAGCGCTTCTGCATTATCCTCGTTCTTGTTCTCTTCTGCTTTCAGGGCCAGATGCTCCCACGCAGTCTGCTCACCAGAGCAGCATGCCCAACGCCCCAATGGCTGTTGTGCCAGCCTAGCTAGCGCTCTCGCGGCTCCGCTGTCAGGCCGTGGCCGGGACAAGCTGCCACAGCGCGCTGCTGTGCCCTCGGAGCGTTCTCGGCGGGTCTGCAGTCTGTTGGCTGCTCTCATCGGAGCTTTGACTAGAGAATCAAGAAACCATGTGCAGCACCTACCACCGCTCTGCTAAGCAGGGCTCTTGTTTCTTCCATGTTGCTTGACATCCTCCGTTTCCATAAACTGAATGTCTGCAAGTTTCTTGTGCAAACTTTAAAGAATACTTAGATAGAAGTATTGTGAACCTACCAGATGTGAGACAAGGTGTACACTTGTTGTGATTCAGGTAACAAAAGTAGCAATAGCAGAATATGCGATTGAGAACTAAACCTGACAAGGTCTGAAACAAAGCCTTGTATTCCTTCATATAAAATGACAGGATGCCATGATGTAATCTTTTTAGTGCTCAACCTGTGAAACCACAGCTTTTAGAAACAGGATCTTAGGTGTGTACTAATTCTTTTGCCTTTGGGACTGAGGTTGTTATGATTTCTCGTGATTGCCTCATGTTTTAATTTCAGAGCAGAGTTGCAGACAGACAAGGCTTCCAGAGGAGGCAGCAATATTAGGAAGCTGAAGAGAGAGTTGCATACGTGCTGGGCAAGAAGAGAGGAGTGTGAAGTTTTTTTCTGTGAGGAGATGTGAGCCAAGTGAGTCTATTTCCAGATTTTCTAGCTGGCCATGCCCCTGTCATTAAGCAGGCAGACATTAAATCACGGTGTTGATACTAGAAGCTGTTCAGTTCAATTATCATTTGAAAATGGGGTGACCACTAGACTTCCAAAGAAGGAAAGAAGAATGATACAAAAAAAAGAGATATGGCACAGCTTATTTATTAAGGAGCCATCTCACAGCATTTCCTGGAGTGCAACCACGCTATGGCTGATCCACTGTGCACAATCATTTGTTAAAAGCATTATTTTTACCTGATATGGTGTCCCTGTCCATTAAAATCACAGAACATAAGTGGAGAACTCCTCTCACCCACAGGAGGGTGAGATAGGTAGGTCCCCAATCTGCACTACTTGTCTAGGCTCATGGTATAACCATGGAGACAGACCAGTGCTTTTGGAGGGCTGTGATCTCAAGACAGTTGCCTAACACCATTCAACATATTGTTTTAGGAGATGCCTTTCTCCATAAGCTGCAATTAATGGTGTATAAGGAAACTTCTAGAGAGCCAGGTAGCAGACAAAATCTTTAGGTATCTGTGATGGGGATATCTGCTTCTAAGATTTAATCAAGGCTTTCAATATAGTCAATGCAGGTAACGTGTGCCATTCATCTGGTCTGTTCTTGAGGTCATCTCAGCAGGTATGAAGGTTATTCATATAAGCCATAGATTATGTGAATAACAAGAAACATTTAAGATGAATCTTGCCCTAAATTCCATTGAACACCCTGGTTAGATCTCTGTTGACTACAAGGAAGCCTTTGGTGACTTCCTCAGATACAGGCATCTACAATTATAGATCTGCCTGTGGAGCAAGACAAATGTTATGTCACCAATCAATCTGAAGCTTCTTATCAAACTGTTTATCACCCTGTACGGAAAGAGGTTTTATTACCATTTTCCCATCGATAGGCAGAATGATTGTCAGAGTACATGCAAAATTCAAGACTTGAGGATGCAAAAACATGTTTTTTCAATTTTAGATCACAAATATAGTATTCATTACCTCTTGATTTTAAGGCTACTGGTTATCTAAATATGCCTAGGAAGTTTATTTTTATGTAGGGGTCTGGAAATGCAGAAGAAGAAAACGGATCCTTTTTAATAACAAAGGAGCAGGAGCTGCTACTGAAGAAGAACCTTTGATATAGTAAGAATTTAAGTATGGTCCAAGAACTGTTAAGAGAATCTCAGTCAGTCTCCAGAGGTGCTACTGGTATTGTGGTTAGAAATGCAAGGTGGCTAATAACGTTACCCCTTTGAATTATGGTAGATTAGATTGATAACAGCATACCCTGTTATCACAAAGTAGGGCAGACACAGTAGGAGCCAGGGCTATTTAGCAGTAGATTTTTGGCTGCCCTAGGACAAGTGAATAGCAGCAGATTTTGTAGTCGGAAAATAGGGCACTCTTACTGCGGGGAGTCGTATGGCCTACCAACAGCCATTTTGTTTGAAAGGAAATATGGTCATTGATGTCAGTCCAAAGAGCAGTGCGGACAAGGGAGACTGGAAATCTGGACTGAAAATAAGGAGTTTTATTTTAAGTGTTTTTTCTTGTCATTCTTCTTTTTTATTTGTTGGGCTCTGAAGAAGGTATTCCTCAAGCTTTCTGTTTTGTGTGTGTTGGTGCCTGTTTCAGGTTAAAATACCATTTAGTTGTAAGCCCAGTGAATGAATACTCACTGTTTTGGTGTCTGGAGAGCTTTTTTGTTTCATCTGCAAGGTTACATTGAGAATTCTTCCAGAAACCTCTGTCTCTCCTTTCAGTGGGAAAGTGAAGATAGTGATGAAAGATTAATGCACAAAGCCTTTCTGCATGGTTTTCTATTCTGCTCCATATCTCATGGTCAGTAGTGCCGATAATGCTCCATGCTTTGGTTTCTGCTAGGTCTTCTCCAAGTTTGCTGTTGTTTAGAGCTTTTACAGTCTGTCTAAAAGTACATCAGGTTAACGCCCTGTATTCTCAAATGAGGAGAAATGAACATGTAAAAACATTTCAATAAGAAGTTTTAAATTCAGTAAATGTGTTGATTTTATATTTTAAAGTTCTCCTGAAGGCAAGGACCTTGGGAGGATTACATTAGAAAAATAAAACAGTCTAGCATGAGCAGAATATTAAAGGATTCAGTTGTAAACCCTAACACCATAGGAGAGATTACTCTTTCACTTGCTTACATTTTGCCCAGAAGCTGATACGTCTAAATCATGTATTTTACTGGTGAATGCTGTAATTGGAAGAAGTTTAGATAAGAGTGGATTTTGGTGCATGGGTGTACACTAGGTGACCCATCAAAGATCTTTCCGGTCCTATTTGTTACAATTCTCCCTGTAGAATGAATTGGAAAGTATGTAAGCAATTTGACTGAAGACTCTCATAAACTCCCCAGCTTTCTGAAGTTCAATTTCCTGACTCTGTCCATAGACGTATAAATTTGGACCAAATCTAGAACCAGATTCCCCTGAAGCTGGGAGCGAGCCAGAATGGATATAGACTAGCTTAGGTACCTAAAGTCCAATGTCTACTTTCCACAACTATAAAAGTCATCGAGTATGTGCCCAATGTTACCCCTCTCAAACTTGAAAAAATAATTTCTACAATTCACTGAGGAGTGGAAAGCAATAATGGATGTCATTATTTAATAATACTCAGCTTGAGATTCTTTGGTTTAGGATTTTTTTTGTTGTTGGGTTTTGTTCGTTGTTGTTTTTTGGTGATTTTTTTCTTTAGTTGAAATAGGTAAGATTACTTTGTACATTCTATTTTATCCTCCCAGCTATGCCAACCATCCTGTCTATCCTTACCTGTCTCCCATCCAAACCGTGTGGTTTATTGCTTTTGAGAAATAGTCCAGGGGTTTTCCTTGGAGTGAAGTTAATGTCAAACAAAACTGCAAGGCCAGACATTTGACAGCTCTTAGAATTCAGTCTTTAGGATGTTGTGGCCAATGAATAATTGTAAAAACACGTTTTTGGTACTGCTATTAACAATCACAGGAAGAGCTACAGCTTTCTGCCTTCCTCGCAGGCATTGTCTCATAGAGGGGTCAGTCTCTGCATTTTCCTTTAACTTTTTGTGAGTTATGTGCCATGCTTCCAAAGACAGAAGAACAATGCCCTCAAATGTCTGTAGCCATGAATCAAGCATAGCTTCTCTACTTTAATGGATTATTGACTAAGGGAGCCTCGAGTTGCTGTATGATTCATTTTGCCGTTCTTGTGAACGCTGAGCTTCAGTGTGTCAGTTGACCTACATACTAACCTGGGAAATTGCTCTGTGAAAGCCGTTCAAAGTCAGATTTTGCCTAGTTTATGTTAACAGATTTCCCTATAGATTTTTATCATGAAGTTGATTAATTTATTATTAGAACACATTATAAGCAGCACTGAGATCATTCTTTTAATTTACTTCGTGTGACCCATTTTTCCCTCCTTTTATTTCAGTAAATTTTTTTCTCTCTCTCTGATTAGTAGTTTCATCTTAGAGTCATAGAGTCTGCATTTGAAGAATACGTATTAGGTCATCTAGGTCGACTTTTATCATTACTAAAACTGCTGTGTAGGTAATAGGTGGAGGCATCACCGTAGACACTTCTGTGGCAAGGATAAGTTGGAGCGTTCGGCAGTGAATTTGCATTAACAGAGTAAAGTTAATTAGAGAGTTGTCTTTCTTCTGTGCTTTGCTAGGTCCCTCTGTCCTGAATCAGTCACAGGGTGAAAATTCGTCTGAGTCTCTAATTTGACCCGTATTGCCTTTCTGAGCTATCTTGTAGTGGATTTGAACACAAATCATATAAAAAGTGGCTGTAAAAAATAAAAGAAGAACCCAGGGATCTGGGTAAAAATAGTATGTTGCAAGTCATTAGATCTGGCTTCTCCGTGTGATTCAGGGACGTTTCTTGTCTGCCACACACTGAATCTGGCTTTCACAGAGTGAACATGTCTCTGGATGAGGAACGTGATGATATTTTGCCTCATGCGTAACTACCAAAAAAAGCCCCATATCAGCTAAATTTTTATGACAAATATTTATTTATATTTATTCCTGGTGAAGGGGAAGGAGGCAGAAAGGTTACAATTTGACTTTCAGATCTCCAATTACATCTGCAAGGCTGGCACTTGGTGCACGTATGTGGGAATCATTTAACTTGCAAATTGAGCATATTTATTGATGGGTTCTTCTTCTGTCTGCCTCCTTCATACATCTTCTTTTCCATCTCATTCAGACAGTCTCAGAATAAGGACTACATTTATGGACTGGAGAGTCCCAAGAGAGTTATCCAAGACCAATTCCAGTGATACCATTTCATACAACCTTGTACTTGAAGATATCAAGCAAGGATTTTAGTTATTTCACCTTCACAGCTCCGAAATGAATGTTAGTTTTGGAGCTTCAATATCTGATGCTTAATAACCTTTTTATATTACTCTTTTATGCCCTTTAGCGAACCAAACCGTTGTTGGTTTATGGTTTGAATGCTTCATCTTCTTTCCTACTATTTACTCTCCTGATGAATCCAAAAACCTTTATTTAGCTAAACTGACCAGATTATTACAGACCAGTACAACCTGGTACTCTCTTCTTAGATGGTCCTCCATTCTCTTCTACATGTCATTGTTCTTTCACTCTTTTTAGCATGGACTCCTTTTTCTCGAACATCAGTCACCCCACTTAGACATGGTATTTCAGAGGCAACCATACCAGCTACTTGTCAATTAGTTTGCAGTCAGAACTAACATTGAGAACTAGTGCCTAATATAATGTATTTAAACAGCTTCCAGAGCAAGAGTCTATACTCCTGAATGGAAAAAGATAAACAGAGAGAAACCATTTTTTTTTTGAGAGTCAGTGAAATTTTAGTAGTCCAGGTTGTATAGTCTGTTACCAATGCATGTATAGAATTAAGCAGTGATAGTGATGTGCCTTGGCACTTCTATCTTCAGTAACCTTTTCAATTATCTAATTGTTCCTCACTGCACGCCTCAGAAGTAAATATAGTTGATTTCTTAACAGAGACACCCTAACTGTAACCTAAATAAGAAATTCTTCTAATTAGGCTATCTAAAATAGAGAAATTTCAGAAAAATCTGTAGTGACAGAACATGAAAGAAAATGCTATGCTGAACAAATATATCCCAAAATAAGGTGAATGGTGAGCCCCTTTCCTGATTTTTTAATTATTTTCTTAAAACATTATAAAAAAAACAAACCTAAAGTTATGAGGTTTTTTTTCTTATTTTTGCATGACAAAACATATTTTTTCTCCTTAACATTGGTGAAATGCATCAATATTGAAGCAATATTAATGATGGGAGTATGACCCCACTATATAGGAAACCTGTACCTGATTGCAGTGCACCTTTTGACTCACCACCACTGTGTGGGTAGTCAAGCAGGAGTTTCAATGTGGTGGGTTGACCCTGCAACCCCCACCACTACCAAAACCTTGCCATGCAAACCCAATACATTCAGCCATCCTGTGCCTGACTATGGGTCCCTCCATCCTCTTCATGCTGGTTATGGATTTTATTGATCAGCTGGCAGCAGAGGCCAGGCATGATGGGGATGGAGAACTTCATTCCTGAGGGCTGGGATCAGCCGGTGGCTAACACCTGTGGGGTGATTAGGAACAACTTCCAGACGAAAAAGGTGCTGTATTTCACTTCCCATTTCAAAAGACCCAGCTCACCTCAGCAACCTTGGACCTCAGGATTCTCAGGAAGGGCAAGTTCCTGTTAGGTAGGACAATTAAATAAAAAGAGATTTAAAGGTCAAACCCTGGCCCCAGGTTTGATCTGGATCTAAGTATTCTCATTCATTACTGTGATAGGCAAACAGTTCCCTATGATGATCATCTCAAAACAGCAAGGAACTGGGAGAAATGCTGAGTTCACTGGGTCAGACAGCTTTTGCTAGTGGGCTTTTTCAGGGGTAGCACCATGGTGTCCTAAATTAGATATCAAACTCGTCT
The DNA here is from genome assembly GCF_000687285.1 of Phaethon lepturus. NCBI lineage: Eukaryota > Metazoa > Chordata > Aves > Phaethontiformes > Phaethontidae > Phaethon > Phaethon lepturus. The sequence continues at coordinate 4,066 of NW_010557960.1, read as the reverse complement.
AACTTAAGTAGATCCTGAACACCCACAGCCAGGTTGTAAACCACCTGCTCCCTGATAAAAAGATTTCAGCACGGTATCACTTCCCTGCTCACAAACATAATCCCTAGAGCAGGTGGGACTTTTGTATATTTTTTCAGTATAGTTTTTCAGCTAGGAAGTGATAGCATAGAGTTCAGATGGCTTCCTAGATCACAGAGGAAGTTAGAGCAAAAAAAGAGAATGCTCCTGTAGAGGTCTAGATTTACATCATCCAAAGTAATTAAAGACCGATTCAGACTGACACCAAGGATTGTTCATATAAGTCAGCTAAAGATAGATTAGATTTATCCAAATAAAGGGTCTATGGATGCCAATCAAGGACAGTGCTGAGATCATGCTTGGTAAACAAGAGAAGTGTAGAGCTGGAAATCAGTGGACTGAAATTGGTGTGTTGGGAAGTAGGACTAACTGAAGAAAATGAACCAATGGGATATATAACCTTTTTGGGGTCATTTGTTTGAAATTATAGGAGTGATGACTGGAGAAGGGCCATATAGAGCAGAAAGGAGAAGAGTCATTATTCCCTCCATCTGCTGGACTCCAGTAACCATCCTGATGTTGAACTTTCATTTATTCCCTTTAGGAGATGACTGATCAAATTGGATGTGAAGAAATGGGTTTAGCTTTTTTTTTTTTGTCCACTGACTTCTGCTAAAGCTTGAACAGCTCAAGGAATAGGAGTTATACTCTCTCTCTTTTTCTTACGTTTCCTTTCCCTTTCTACACTTACATTTTCTCTTTCCCATCTCTTCTTGCCATGTGCTTAAAAAAGGGATAGTGCTCAGAGAACATTTGGCTGTGAACTCATCACCAAAAAGGCAGCTAAATAGCAATGCTGTAAAGAGCACCACAATGACATAAGTTTGCCAGGTCTCCAGGTGGCCTGAAAGTATGTTGTGTCTGTCTTTCTCCTACAGTGAGCATGTTTACAAGAGTTAGCACCAAAACCAGAAATGGCAGGTTTTATCTCGGCTGTTCTTTTCTCTCCCCTATGTGTATCCTGTTGTTATTCTGTCCAAGGAAACTTCTTAGGATCCGACTAAGAGCAACAGAGCTCATTCCCATCTTCTCTTACTTTTTCTTCCTGAAAGGCAGTTGTATTCAATGTCAAAGACTCTTTGTAGGAATTATGTGCAGAAGAAAATGGGGGCTGCTGTTTTTCAAATAAAATTCAAAATCTGGCAATACTTTACTATCAAATGTTTGCACTGCTTTCTAGCTTCTCTTCTTCCCCACCTTCCTCTTTCTCCTGAGAGTCAGCATAGCTCGGACCCAAACAGGGTATGTCTGCAAATCAAGTTGTGTAGTGGGCACATACCTTGTCTGGTGATGAGAGAGACTGAGGCTGTGGGGAGGAGTGGGCATTTTGTGAAGCTCTCTTTGCCATTGCCACCCCCAAGGCACCATGGCTCCTGCGGATGTGAAACTTCTCTTCTGTTTTTCATCCCTCCAGGCCAGCACCAGGAAATCAGCTGGTCACAGTTCTGGCCCACCAGCTGCGTGTGGCACAGGTATTTGGGGAGTCTGTAAGGTTAACGATTGCCTCTTTCCTGCTCTCTTCTATTTGAACAAGAGAAGTAGTGACATAGGAGTCAAGAACATCCCCAAAAGGTTGAGTTTTGGGTTGTGTTGACTTCTCATCATCTCAGCTCTTGTTTAATTCTTCATCTTGCTGATGCTCTTGTCTCTCAGATCCATTGAAGCAGACCTTCCCAAACTTGAGATTTTCCAGCTTCAATCACCAGCTCTCACAAGAAAACCAGGCGTAAACAGAAGCTAAACACATGAATGAACAAGAGAGATTGACAATGTGAAAGGCTGCTGCTGCCTTAAAAGTAACAAGATTTCAGACTTACTGTGCTATCCCCTGCTCTTTGTGCCAATGGAGGTGTTCATGTTTGTGACTAATGTATCACTGCCCAAGGCTTGCGTGTCCTAATTGGACTGTATACGGGGTGACCCTGTCTCCCACTTCTGGGGTAAAAACACAATGTGAGATTGAAAAGAGATGTTCAACTACCTCTAAAACCTTCCTGGTTTAGAAGTTTTAGAGGTAAAACCAGGAATGCAATGTATTTTGCATTCCGAGGTAACCACCTGTGCGGGCTCTTCTCTCCCATTGAAAGTTCAAGTTTCACAAACCTGATCCAGTGAAGGAAGAAGAAGCCTGTCACTGACTACACTCTGCTTTGCATCAGGGTCTGCGTAGGTCAGGTGTAAATGGTTCTGACATTACATATATCTTCAGCCTCCTCTGGCTGCTATCTTCTGGGGAAGATCAAAATGAAGGAACAGCCGTAAAATGCAAACCCAGAAAGGGCCACAAGGATGTCTAAAAACTAAGGGGATTTTATGGGGTTGTTTTTAACACGTAGCTTTACCTATTTTATAAATCTGAGGGGCACAAAGCGATGGTTGTTCCCGAGTGGTGAATCACGTGGTTCTTGGGGAGCAGCGTGGGCCAGATGCACCTGTCTGCTTGCTCTTCTCTGACTCAAAGTGGGAATAAAAACCTGATCTGACATCAGAGCTGGGCCTGGAGCATTCCCTTGGTTAAGCCAGAAGGAACCTTTTCTATTGCTTTCTCTCATCTTTTTATGACACGTTGTATATTTTGGTTGTCCTGAGCATTTTTCACAAGTGTGTGCTGGGAACCTGATCCTCTGACAGGAATAAGCCCTTAGTAAATTAATTTTAACCCATCGTATTGACTCTGTCATTCTCACTCTTTATTGTTTTCAAGTCTTGAATGTGGTCCCTCATCTCATTAGCTGCATATGGCCATATGATGTTCCCTGTGCCTTTACCAAATGCAAGTACAATATAAAACTCTTGTTCTCTATTTACACACATGCTCTGAGTCAGTATGGCTGGTCTCTTATTACATATTAAATGGAGAACTTGTTTGGCAACATCAGCCTGGCAGAAGCTGTCTGCATTTGTGTGCTTGACAGTCGACCTTCATGAAAATTGCTGTTATTTTGGATGCACTCAATGCATCAGCAGCATTTACAGCAAGGGGAATTTTCAGGAAGAAGCTGTTTCCAGATGAGCCGTTGTGGATCTGAGAAACATCCCTTCAGGGGATGTGAGTTCTCTCTCTCTTGCCCACGAACTTCTTGTCTCACCTCAAGTACTTATTGGTAATTACCATATTTTTACTAACAGTATTGCAAACAGAAAGAAGGCCAGTGAATCCTGAATACACAAAAAAAATATTCTACTGTTCCAGAAAATTTTATTCGAGAGCAATGGAGGAATAATTTCCTAACTTTACTGACACACAGGATGAAGTTTTCAAATACTGATGTGTCAGTTTAGCCTCCTAAAAAAACCCTTGCGGGACATTTCTTTTGAAACAGAAATACAAGAGTGCATTTCACAGTGATCTGCTGTATTAATTTGCCCATTCCGTAGTTATTTTGTGTGAGCATATCCACATGCAGAGTTAGGTATTATGCAGGAAATATAAGAATATGTAGACATATTTAAAGCTTATGGTATGTAACTGTTTCTCCACTTTCAGTAGACTGTTTTTTTTTAAGTAGAAGCATGTTTAAATCTTATCCTAGACATTAAGTCTGGAGAAACTGGCCCCTAATGGTCTAAGCTGGAGTCAGTGGTTATGTCTGCACTAATACACTGAGCAGGGCTAAGGCATGGGTGTAAGAACTGCCATAGCTGTCCAGACTGCGCAGTTGTTAGCCTGCTCCTTGGCAGGGTGAGCAGGGCAGCTTGGGTCTTAGAGGGGCTCTGCTCTGTGACTGGCAGACAGAGACTCCAAACTCCTCAACTTTGCTACTTTATTCCCTTGAGCAGCAAGGAATGGTTGTTTTGTCAGCTATTCTTATGCGCCTTGTCTTGTTTCAGAGCGGCTTTGCAACCCCACTGCTAGAGTTAAGAGGAGGTGAGGTGACTTTGAGCTCAGTGCCCAAGACTGAGGAGCCAAGACACTCAGCCTTATGCCAGTGCCACAGCAAGGGCTGGGGATGAAGGCTGGAAGTCACAGAATCACAGAATCACAGAA